>NW_026015533.1:0-28029 GCF_020379485.1 Brassica napus
TAGTTTCGTCGTTCCAATCAAACCAGGATGAATCACTTGTTAAAAGCTTGATTTGGATACATAAAGTGGTGGAGAATCACCAGGAGTTGAATAAAATCTCATAGGAGTGGCTGAAGAAGTTATCCCACTTTCAAATCAGGTGATTCCAGTTCCCAGTTTGGGAATAGCACAGCTTCTTCGTCGTTCAATCAAACCAGGATGAATCACTTTGTGAAAAGCTTGATTTGGATACATAAAGTGGTGGAGAATCACAGGAAGTTGAATAAATCTCATAGGAGTTGGCATGAAGAAGTTATCCCACTTTCAAATCAGGTGATTCCAGTTTCCCAGTTTGGGAATAGCACAGCTTCTTCGTCGTTCCAATCAAACCAGGATGAATCACTTTTTGTAAGAAGCTTGATTTGGATACATAAAGTGGTGGAGAATCACCAGGAAGTTGAATAAATCTCATAGGAGTTGGCATGAAGAAGTTATCCCACTTTCAAATCAGGTGATTCCAGTTTCCCAGTTTGGGAATAGCACAGCTCTTCGTCGTTCCAATCAAACCAGGATGAATCACTTTGTAAGAAGCTTGATTTGGATACATAAAGTGGTGGAGAATCACCAGGAAGTTGAATAAATCTCATAGGAGTTGGCATGAAGAAGTTATCCCACTTTCAAATCAGGTGATTCCAGTTTCCCAGTTTGGGAATAGCACAGCTTCTTCGTCGTTCCAATCAAACCAGGATGAATCACTTTGTGAGAAGCTTGATTTGGATACATAAGTGGTGGAGAATCACCAGGAAGTTGAATAAATCTCATAGGAGTTGGCATGAAGAAGTTATCCCACTTTCAAATCAGGTGATTCCAGTTTCCCAGTTTGGGAATAGCACAGCTTCTTCGTCGTTCCAATCAAACCAGGATGAATCACTTTGTAAGAAGCTTGATTTGGATACATAAAGTGGTGGAGAATCACCAGGAAGTTGAATAAATCTCATAGGAGTTGGCATGAAGAAGTTATCCCACTTTCAAATCAGGTGATTCCAGTTTCCCAGTTTGGGAATAGCACAGCTTCTTCGTCGTTCCAATCAAACCAGGATGAATCACTTTGTAAGAAGCTTGATTTGGATACATAAAGTGGTGGAGAATCACCAGGAAGTTGAATAAATCTCATAGGAGTTGGCATGAAGAAGTTATCCCACTTTCAAATCAGGTGATTCCAGTTTCCCAGTTTGGGAATAGCACAGCTTCTTCGTTCCAATCAAAAACCAGGATGAATCACTTGTGTAAGAAGCTTGATTTGGATACATAAAGTGGTGGAGAATCACCAGGAAGTTGAATAAATCTCATAGGAGTTGGCATGAAGAAGTTATCCCACTTTCAAATCAGGTGATTCCAGTTTCCCAGTTTGGGAATAGCACAGCTTCTTCGTCGTTCCAATCAAACCAGGATGAATCACTTTGTAAAAGCTTGATTTGGATACATAAAGTGGTGGAGAATCACCAGGAAGTTGAATAAATCTCATAGGAGTTGGCAGAAGAAGTTATCCCACTTTCAAATCAGGTGATTCCAGTTTCCCAGTTTGGGAATAGCACAGCTTCTTCGTCGTTCCAATCAAACCAGGATGAATCACTTGTGAAGAAGCTTGATTTGGATACATAAAGTGGTGGAGAATCACCAGGAAGTTGAATAAATCTCATAGGAGTTGGCATGAAGAAGTTATCCCACTTTCAAATCAGGTGATTCCAGTTTCCCAGTTTGGGAATAGCACAGCTTCTTCGTCGTTCCAATCAAACCAGGATGAATCACTTTGTGAGAAGCTTGATTTGGATACATAAAGTGGTGGAGAATCACCAGGAAGTTGAATAAATCTCATAGGAGTTGGCATGAAGAAGTTATCCCACTTTCAAATCAGGTGATTCCAGTTTCCCAGTTTGGGAATAGCACAGCTTCTTCGTCGTTCCAATCAAACCAGGATGAATCACTTTGTAAGAAGCTTGATTTGGATACATAAAGTGGTGGAGAATCACCAGGAAGTTGAATAAATCTCATAGGAGTTGGCATGAAGAAGTTATCCCACTTTCAAATCAGGTGATTCCAGTTTCCCAGTTTGGGAATAGCACAGCTTCTTCGTCGTTCCAATCAAACCAGGATGAATCACTTTGTGAAGAAGCTTGATTTGGATACATAAAGTGGTGGAGAATCACCAGGAAGTTGAATAAATCTCATAGGAGTTGGCATGAAGAAGTTATCCCACTTTCAAATCAGGTGATTCCAGTTTCCCAGTTTGGGAATAGCACAGCTTCTTCGTCGTTCCAATCAAACCAGGATGAATCACTTTGTAAGAAGCTTGATTTGGATACATAAAGTGGTGGAGAATCACCAGGAAGTTGAATAAATCTCATAGGAGTTGGCATGAAGAAGTTATCCCACTTTCAAATCAGGTGATTCCAGTTTCCCAGTTTGGGAATAGCACAGCTTCTTCGTCGTTCCAATCAAACCAGGATGAATCACTTTGTGAGAAGCTTGATTTGGATACATAAAGTGGTGGAGAATCACCAGGAAGTTGAATAAATCTCATAGGAGTTGGCATGAAGAAGTTATCCCACTTTCAAATCAGGTGATTCCAGTTTCCCAGTTTGGGAATAGCACAGCTTCTTCGTCGTTCCAATCAAACCAGGATGAATCACTTTGTAAGAAGCTTGATTTGGATACATAAAGTGGTGGAGAATCACCAGGAAGTTGAATAAATCTCATAGGAGTTGGCATGAAGAAGTTATCCCACTTTCAAATCAGGTGATTCCAGTTTCCCAGTTTGGGAATAGCACAGCTTCTTCGTCGTTCCAATCAAACCAGGATGAATCACTTTGTAAGAAGCTTGATTTGGATACATAAAGTGGTGGAGAATCACCAGGAAGTTGAATAAATCTCATAGGAGTTGGCATGAAGAAGTTATCCCACTTTCAAATCAGGTGATTCCAGTTTCCCAGTTTGGGAATAGCACAGCTTCTTCGTCGTTCCAATCAAACCAGGATGAATCACTTTGTGAGAAGCTTGATTTGGATACATAAAGTGTGGTGGAGAATCACCAGGAAGTTGAATAAATCTCATAGGAGTTGGCATGAAGAAGTTATCCCACTTTCAAATCAGGTGATTCCAGTTTCCCAGTTTGGGAATAGCACAGCTTCTTCGTCGTTCCAATCAAACCAGGATGAATCACTTTGTAAGAAGCTTGATTTGGATACATAAAGTGGTGGAGAATCACCAGGAAGTTGAATAAATCTCATAGGAGTTGGCATGAAGAAGTTATCCCACTTTCAAATCAGGTGATTCCAGTTTCCCAGTTTGGGAATAGCACAGCTTCTTCGTCGTTCCAATCAAACCAGGATGAATCACTTTGTAAGAAGCTTGATTTGGATACATAAAGTGGTGGAGAATCACCAGGAAGTTGAATAAATCTCATAGGAGTTGGCATGAAGAAGAAGTTATCCCACTTTCAAATCAGGTGATTCCAGTTTCCCAGTTTGGGAATAGCACAGCTTCTTCGTCGTTCCAATCAAACCAGGATGAATCACTTTGTAAGAAGCTTGATTTGGATACATAAAGTGGTGGAGAATCACCAGGAAGTTGAATAAATCTCATAGGAGTTGGCATGAAGAAGTTATCCCACTTTCAAATCAGGTGATTCCAGTTTCCCAGTTTGGGAATAGCACAGCTTCTTCGTCGTTCCAATCAAACCAGGATGAATCACTTTGTAAGAAGCTTGATTTGGATACATAAAGTGGTGGAGAATCACCAGGAAGTTGAATAAATCTCATAGGAGTTGGCATGAAGAAGTTATCCCACTTTCAAATCAGGTGATTCCAGTTTCCCAGTTTGGGAATAGCACAGCTTCTTCGTCGTTCCAATCAAACCAGGATGAATCACTTTGTAAGAAGCTTGATTTGGATACATAAAGTGGTGGAGAATCACCAGGAAGTTGAATAAATCTCATAGGAGTTGGCATGAAGAAGTTATCCCACTTTCAAATCAGGTGATTCCAGTTTCCCAGTTTGGGAATAGCACAGCTTCTTCGTCGTTCCAATCAAACCAGGATGAATCACTTTGTAAGAAGCTTGATTTGGATACATAAAGTGGTGGAGAATCACCAGGAAGTTGAATAAATCTCATAGGAGTTGGCATGAAGAAGTTATCCCACTTTCAAATCAGGTGATTCCAGTTTCCCAGTTTGGGAATAGCACAGCTTCTTCGTCGTTCCAATCAAACCAGGATGAATCACTTTGTAAGAAGCTTGATTTGGATACATAAAGTGGTGGAGAATCACCAGGAAGTTGAATAAATCTCATAGGAGTTGGCATGAAGAAGTTATCCCACTTTCAAATCAGGTGATTCCAGTTTCCCAGTTTGGAATAGCACAGCTTCTTCGTCGTTCCAATCAAACCAGGATGAATCACTTTGTAAGAAGCTTGATTTGGATACATAAAGTGGTGGAGAATCACCAGGAAGTTGAATAAATCTCATAGGAGTTGGCATGAAGAAGTTATCCCACTTTCAAATCAGGTGATTCCAGTTTCCCAGTTTGGGAATAGCACAGCTTCTTCGTCGTTCCAATCAAACCAGGATGAATCACTTTGTGAGAAGCTTGATTTGGATACATAAAGTGGTGGAGAATCACCAGGAAGTTGAATAAATCTCATAGGAGTTGGCATGAAGAAGTTATCCCACTTTCAAATCAGGTGATTCCAGTTTCCCAGTTTGGGAATAGCACAGCTTCTTCGTCGTTCCAATCAAACCAGGATGAATCACTTTGTAAGAAGCTTGATTTGGATACATAAAGTGGTGGAGAATCACCAGGAAGTTGAATAAATCTCATAGGAGTTGGCATGAAGAAGTTATCCCACTTTCAAATCAGGTGATTCCAGTTTCCCAGTTTGGGAATAGCACAGCTTCTTCGTCGTTCCAATCAAACCAGGATGAATCACTTTGTGAGAAGCTTGATTTGGATACATAAAGTGGTGGAGAATCACCAGGAAGTTGAATAAATCTCATAGGAGTTGGCATGAAGAAGTTATCCCACTTTCAAATCAGGTGATTCCAGTTTCCCAGTTTGGGAATAGCACAGCTTCTTCGTCGTTCCAATCAAACCAGGATGAATCACTTTGTAAGAAGCTTGATTTGGATACATAAAGTGGTGGAGAATCACCAGGAAGTTGAATAAATCTCATAGGAGTTGGCATGAAGAAGTTATCCCACTTTCAAATCAGGTGATTCCAGTTTCCCAGTTTGGGAATAGCACAGCTTCTTCGTCGTTCCAATCAAACCAGGATGAATCACTTTGTAAGAAGCTTGATTTGGATACATAAAGTGGTGGAGAATCACCAGGAAGTTGAATAAATCTCATAGGAGTTGGCATGAAGAAGTTATCCCACTTTCAAATCAGGTGATTCCAGTTTCCCAGTTTGGGAATAGCACAGCTTCTTCGTCGTTCCAATCAAACCAGGATGAATCACTTTGTAAGAAGCTTGATTTGGATACATAAAGTGGTGGAGAATCACCAGGAAGTTGAATAAATCTCATAGGAGTTGGCATGAAGAAGTTATCCCACTTTCAAATCAGGTGATTCCAGTTTCCCAGTTTGGGAATAGCACAGCTTCTTCGTCGTTCCAATCAAACCAGGATGAATCACTTTGTAAGAAGCTTGATTTGGATACATAAAGTGGTGGAGAATCACCAGGAAGTTGAATAAATCTCATAGGAGTTGGCATGAAGAAGTTATCCCACTTTCAAATCAGGTGATTCCAGTTTCCCAGTTTGGGAATAGCACAGCTTCTTCGTCGTTCCAATCAAACCAGGATGAATCACTTTGTAAGAAGCTTGATTTGGATACATAAAGTGGTGGAGAATCACCAGGAAGTTGAATAAATCTCATAGGAGTTGGCATGAAGAAGTTATCCCACTTTCAAATCAGGTGATTCCAGTTTCCCAGTTTGGGAATAGCACAGCTTCTTCGTCGTTCCAATCAAACCAGGATGAATCACTTTGTGAAAAGCTTGATTTGGATACATAAAGTGGTGGAGAATCACCAGGAAGTTGAATAAATCTCATAGGAGTTGGCATGAAGAAGTTATCCCACTTTCAAATCAGGTGATTCCAGTTTCCCAGTTTGGGAATAGCACAGCTTCTTCGTCGTTCCAATCAAACCAGGATGAATCACTTTGTAAGAAGCTTGATTTGGATACATAAAGTGGTGGAGAATCACCAGGAAGTTGAATAAATCTCATAGGAGTTGGCATGAAGAAGTTATCCCACTTTCAAATCAGGTGATTCCAGTTTCCCAGTTTGGGAATAGCACAGCTTCTTCGTCGTTCCAATCAAACCAGGATGAATCACTTTGTGAGAAGCTTGATTTGGATACATAAAGTGGTGGAGAATCACCAGGAAGTTGAATAAATCTCATAGGAGTTGGCATGAAGAAGTTATCCCACTTTCAAATCAGGTGATTCCAGTTTCCCAGTTTGGGAATAGCACAGCTTCTTCGTCGTTCCAATCAAACCAGGATGAATCACTTTGTGAAAAGCTTGATTTGGATACATAAAGTGGTGGAGAATCACCAGGAAGTTGAATAAATCTCATAGGAGTTGGCATGAAGAAGTTATCCCACTTTCAAATCAGGTGATTCCAGTTTCCCAGTTTGGGAATAGCACAGCTTCTTCGTCGTTCCAATCAAACCAGGATGAATCACTTTGTAAGAAGCTTGATTTGGATACATAAAGTGGTGGAGAATCACCAGGAAGTTGAATAAATCTCATAGGAGTTGGCATGAAGAAGTTATCCCACTTTCAAATCAGGTGATTCCAGTTTCCCAGTTTGGGAATAGCACAGCTTCTTCGTCGTTCCAATCAAACCAGGATGAATCACTTTGTGAAGAAGCTTGATTTGGATACATAAAGTGGTGGAGAATCACCAGGAAGTTGAATAAATCTCATAGGAGTTGGCATGAAGAAGTTATCCCACTTTCAAATCAGGTGATTCCAGTTTCCCAGTTTGGGAATAGCACAGCTTCTTCGTCGTTCCAATCAAACCAGGATGAATCACTTTGTAAGAAGCTTGATTTGGATACATAAAGTGGTGGAGAATCACCAGGAAGTTGAATAAATCTCATAGGAGTTGGCATGAAGAAGTTATCCCACTTTCAAATCAGGTGATTCCAGTTTCCCAGTTTGGGAATAGCACAGCTTCTTCGTCGTTCCAATCAAACCAGGATGAATCACTTTGTGAAAAGCTTGATTTGGATACATAAAGTGGTGGAGAATCACCAGGAAGTTGAATAAATCTCATAGGAGTTGGCATGAAGAAGTTATCCCACTTTCAAATCAGGTGATTCCAGTTTCCCAGTTTGGGAATAGCACAGCTTCTTCGTCGTTCCAATCAAACCAGGATGAATCACTTTGTGAGAAGCTTGATTTGGATACATAAAGTGGTGGAGAATCACCAGGAAGTTGAATAAATCTCATAGGAGTTGGCATGAAGAAGTTATCCCACTTTCAAATCAGGTGATTCCAGTTTCCCAGTTTGGGAATAGCACAGCTTCTTCGTCGTTCCAATCAAACCAGGATGAATCACTTTGTAAGAAGCTTGATTTGGATACATAAAGTGGTGGAGAATCACCAGGAAGTTGAATAAATCTCATAGGAGTTGGCATGAAGAAGTTATCCCACTTTCAAATCAGGTGATTCCAGTTTCCCAGTTTGGGAATAGCACAGCTTCTTCGTCGTTCCAATCAAACCAGGATGAATCACTTTGTAAGAAGCTTGATTTGGATACATAAAGTGGTGGAGAATCACCAGGAAGTTGAATAAATCTCATAGGAGTTGGCATGAAGAAGTTATCCCACTTTCAAATCAGGTGATTCCAGTTTCCCAGTTTGGGAATAGCACAGCTTCTTCGTCGTTCCAATCAAACCAGGATGAATCACTTTGTAAGAAGCTTGATTTGGATACATAAAGTGGTGGAGAATCACCAGGAAGTTGAATAAATCTCATAGGAGTTGGCATGAAGAAGTTATCCCACTTTCAAATCAGGTGATTCCAGTTTCCCAGTTTGGGAATAGCACAGCTTCTTCGTCGTTCCAATCAAACCAGGATGAATCACTTTGTGAAAAGCTTGATTTGGATACATAAAGTGGTGGAGAATCACCAGGAAGTTGAATAAATCTCATAGGAGTTGGCATGAAGAAGTTATCCCACTTTCAAATCAGGTGATTCCAGTTTCCCAGTTTGGGAATAGCACAGCTTCTTCGTCGTTCCAATCAAACCAGGATGAATCACTTTGTGAGAAGCTTGATTTGGATACATAAAGTGGTGGAGAATCACCAGGAAGTTGAATAAATCTCATAGGAGTTGGCATGAAGAAGTTATCCCACTTTCAAATCAGGTGATTCCAGTTTCCCAGTTTGGGAATAGCACAGCTTCTTCGTCGTTCCAATCAAACCAGGATGAATCACTTTGTAAAAGCTTGATTTGGATACATAAAGTGGTGGAGAATCACCAGGAAGTTGAATAAATCTCATAGGAGTTGGCATGAAGAAGTTATCCCACTTTCAAATCAGGTGATTCCAGTTTCCCAGTTTGGGAATAGCACAGCTTCTTCGTCGTTCCAATCAAACCAGGATGAATCACTTTGTGAGAAGCTTGATTTGGATACATAAAGTGGTGGAGAATCACCAGGAAGTTGAATAAATCTCATAGGAGTTGGCATGAAGAAGTTATCCCACTTTCAAATCAGGTGATTCCAGTTTCCCAGTTTGGGAATAGCACAGCTTCTTCGTCGTTCCAATCAAACCAGGATGAATCACTTTGTAAGAAGCTTGATTTGGATACATAAAGTGGTGGAGAATCACCAGGAAGTTGAATAAATCTCATAGGAGTTGGCATGAAGAAGTTATCCCACTTTCAAATCAGGTGATTCCAGTTTCCCAGTTTGGGAATAGCACAGCTTCTTCGTCGTTCCAATCAAACCAGGATGAATCACTTTGTAAGAAGCTTGATTTGGATACATAAAGTGGTGGAGAATCACCAGGAAGTTGAATAAATCTCATAGGAGTTGGCATGAAGAAGTTATCCCACTTTCAAATCAGGTGATTCCAGTTTCCCAGTTTGGGAATAGCACAGCTTCTTCGTCGTTCCAATCAAACCAGGATGAATCACTTTGTGAGAAGCTTGATTTGGATACATAAAGTGGTGGAGAATCACCAGGAAGTTGAATAAATCTCATAGGAGTTGGCATGAAGAAGTTATCCCACTTTCAAATCAGGTGATTCCAGTTTCCCAGTTTGGGAATAGCACAGCTTCTTCGTCGTTCCAATCAAACCAGGATGAATCACTTTGTAAGAAGCTTGATTTGGATACATAAAGTGGTGGAGAATCACCAGGAAGTTGAATAAATCTCATAGGAGTTGGCATGAAGAAGTTATCCCACTTTCAAATCAGGTGATTCCAGTTTCCCAGTTTGGGAATAGCACAGCTTCTTCGTCGTTCCAATCAAACCAGGATGAATCACTTTGTGAGAAGCTTGATTTGGATACATAATGTTGTGGAGAATCACCAGGAAGTTGAATAAATCTCATAGGAGTTGGCATGAAGAAGTTATCCCACTTTCAAATCAGGTGATTCCAGTTTCCCAGTTTGGGAATAGCACAACTTCTTCGTCGTTCTAATCAAACCAGGATGAATCACTTTGTAAGAAGCTTGATTTGGAAACATAAAGTGGTGGAGAATCACCAGGAAGTTGAATAAATCTCATAGGAGTTGGCATGAAGAAGTTATCCCACTTTCAAATCAGGTGATTCCAGTTTCCCAGTTTGGGAATAGCACAACTTCTTCGTCGTTCCAATCAAACCAGTGTGATTTTAGAGATGAGAACAGGTATTGAGAGTTTAGAAAGAGATTATGGTGAGATTAAGGGAAGATGTGATGATTTATGATATGTAAAAGAGAAACATGATGAACTAGAGAGAGATTATCATCAAATCGAGTTATCTTATTAATCAAGACAGAGTTTACAATATATAAGATCAGATACAAGGGTTTCAGAGAGACTAAGCATGTGAGGTCAAGGATAAGGTTGCTTTAATTCAAACTTGATCCAATGGGAGCTGTCACACGTTTAAGGCATCTTGGACCAGGTTCCTTTTGCCTTTACAGCCTGTTCCAGCCTGTGTGGATAAGACCCAGCTCCCTTAGCCATCCAAACGGTCATCTCTTCATGGTAAAATCCCCTTTGGCCGTTAACTCCTTTTACTCGGGTAAAAGATGACTTGGGCGAGTTATGGATCGACCATGGTACGGATGGTACGGCCTGTACGGCCTTGTACGGCCTGGTCGATCCCTAACCCATCTTTTCCATTCCTTCACACCATCTCATCTCTTCTTCAACTCCTTAGGACATCTTCTCTCATATATTGATCAGCTCATTTCAACACTCCCCCTCAAGCTTAACTTAGTAACTTAGTTAAGCTTGGAACAGCCATGAGATCTTCCTCATTAAAAACCTCACCAAAGAAAACCCATTGGGACAAAACCTTGATGAGGGAAAAAGAGTAAAGACCTCATGACAAAGGGGATCAGCTCCTTGGAGAAAGATCTATGAGTCCCAATCTGGTATGAATGGACTCCATAGTCTTTTGTCTTGCAGCCTTGGTGAACACATCCGCAAGTTGATCCTCACTCCTTGTATAGCATGGCAAGATCACTCCCAAGACAATCATCTGCCTCACTTTGTGGCAATCAACTTCAATGTGCTTGGTTCTCTCATGGAAGACTGAGTTAGTTGCAATGTGTATAGCTGCTTGGTTATCACAATGCATGGTCATTGGAGTTGCTTGCTCTATCTCCAAATGCTTCAAGATCCCTTTGATCCATACCAACTCATTGGTAAGCTTCAGCATGGCTCTATACTCAGCTTCAGCACTTGAGCAGGACACCACCTTCTGCTTCTTACTCTTCCAAGTCACTAAGTTGCCTCCAATGAATGTACAATAGCCGGTGGTTGATCTTCTGTCTGCTCTATCTCCAGCCCAATCAGCGTCACAATATCCCACCACTTCAGTACTCTTGTTGCATCCCATCCACACTCCAAGGCTTGATGTCCCGTTCAGATACAAGAGAAGTCTCTCCACCATGCGCCAGTGATGTTCCTTTGGGACTTGCATATGCTGGCTCACTTGATTCACAGCAAAGCATATGTCTGGTCTTGTGATAGTGAGATAGATGAGCTTCCCTACCAGCTTCCTGTATAGCTTTGGATCATGGAAGGCCTTGCTATCTTCAATCTCCCCCTCACGTGGAATCTTGTATCCATCTTCAAGGGGCATCTTTGCTGTCTTATCTCCTTGTATACCTGCATCTTTCAAAAGATCAAGTGTATACTTCCTTTGGGAAATGAACAATCCTTCCTTAGATCTACACAACTCAATTCCAAGGAAGTATTTCATCTCTCCTAAGTCTTTGATTTCAAACACAGATTTCAAAAACTCCTTTGTGGCTTTTATACCAGCCTTATCACTACCTGTTATGATAATGTCATCAACATATACAAGTAGACAGATGATACCTGAAGGTGTAGTGAGAGTGAAAAGGGTGTGATCCAATTCTGACTTCTTAAATCCACGCCCATTTAAAGTAGTGCTCAGCTTGTTGTACCATGCTCTAGGTGATTGCTTCAACCCATAGATAGCTTTCTTGAGCCTCAACACATTCCCTGGTTGTACAAGATGCTCAAGACCTGGTGGTGGATACATATACACTTCATCTTCTAGTTCCCCTTGAAGAAATGCATTCTTCACATCCATCTGCCAAAGCTCCCACTCAAGATTCACAGCAAGAGACAATACAATTCTTATTGTATGTAACTTGGCAACAGGAGCAAAGGTATCAATGTAGTCTTCCCCATATGTTTGAGTGTATCCTCTAGCCACCAGTCTTGTCTTCTTTCTATCAATGGTTCCATCAGGTAGATACTTAATAGTAAATATCCACTTGCTTGTTACTGCCTTCTTCCCTTTTGGTAACTCACTTTCAAACCAAGTGTCATTCTTTATCATGGCATTGGCTTCATCACTCACTGATTCTTTCCAGTCTTCATACTGCATTGCTTCTTCATATGATCTTGGTATACTGCTTTCATCTAAGCTCATCATGAATGCACAATGCTCCTTTGGATAATAGGCAAAAGAACACACAGCCTGAGAGGGATGCTCCACAGCCTGGGCATTGTAGTACACTCTCGTGTTTACCCAGTTGGAAGCATCTCTCTTTAGCCGTGTGCTTCTCCTTAATGGTACCTCAGTTTGTGTTTGCTCTGGTGCTTCTACTTCAGTTGTTTCAACTTCTCCTTGTTCTGGCAACTCATTACGCTCTTCACTACTCGGTTCAACTCCACTTTGATCAGGATGATGCGCAAAACCTTGACTCTCATCCACCTCCTCAGTTCCATTCCCTCCCTCATGATCAAGGTGAGATGGTTCTTCAGCTTCCTGTACTTCAGGTGACTGATCTTCGTTTGACTCCTGGGACATTCCAATCCCAAGACCTTCTAGTATCTGTCTCAAGCTTGTAGCCCTATCTGAAGGTTGTGACAGATCCTCCAGCTCTTTCCAATCTTTGTCCTCATAGTAGCTCTTCTCTTCAAAGAACTTGACATCTCTAGATACAAGTACCCTTCTTGTTTCTGGAACAAAGCACTTGTATCCCTTCTGTGTAGTTGAGTATCCTATCATCATAGCCTTGATACTCTTTGCTTCCAGCTTGTTTCTTATCTCTCCCGGGACAAGAACATAGCTTATACACCCAAAGACTCTTAGGTGATCTAGTACCGGCTTGTTGTTGTTGAGAACTTCAAATGGGGCTTTATCTTCTAAGATCCTGGTTGGTATCCTATTGATTAGGTAGCAAGCAGTAATCACAGCATCACTCCAAAATCTCTTTGGCACACTCATCTGAAACATCATTGATCTAGCCACTTCCATAAGATGTCTATTCTTTCTTTCAGCCACTCCATTCTGTTGAGGCGTGTAAGGGCAACTTGTTTGATGAAGTATCCCATGTTGAGCTAGATGGTTCTTGAATGCATTGCCAGTATACTCTCCACCATTATCAGACCTGAAAATCTTAATCTTGGCATTATACTGGTTAGAAACATATGATTGAAAGTTTTTAAATGCATCAAGAACCCTATCTTTTGTTTTGATTAGTGTTATCCAGGTGTATTTAGATTTTTCATCTATAAATGTGACAAAGTACTTGTAATTATCTCTAGATAGGCAGGGAGCAGTCCATACATCAGAATGAATAAGATCAAAGCATTTATCATAGATAGTAGTGGACCTCTTGAACACAGTCTTACAATGTTTTCCCAAAATACAAGCTTCACAATCATTATTTTTAAACATGACACCTGGTAACATTAAGCTCAAGGCTCTAACATGTGGATGTCCTAGCCTAGAATGCCATAATGCACCCCTACTTAACACAGAACTCAACAAGCAACTAGAACTAGAAATACGGGAAATGTCTTCAAGTAAATAAAGGTCTCCTTTGGTTACTCCTTGCCCAATCAACTTACTGCTTTCAATATCCTGAAATTTCACATCATTAGGACTGAAAATAACATTGCATTGAAGATCATTGGTACATCTCTTAACAGATAATAGATTAGAAGTAAACTCAGGCATGTATAAGGCTTTAGAATCCTTATTAAACAGTTTCAAGTCCCCTACACCTCTAATAGGAATTCTATCACCATTTGCAATCATTACATGTCCATGAGCAGGTTCTATATTCTTTATAAGACTATCATCACTAATCATATGATGTGAAGCACCTGAATCAATAATCAAAGGTTTTATTCCTTGAGCAATGTGATTTCTAGGTGTTTCACTTACCAATTTCAATTTACTGATGAGATCAAGCAATGTGAATTCATTTCTAGGCATTCTATCAGCAGTAAAGGTCCTGTATGAGTCAGATTCAATCCTCATATTATCAAGGTTCTCTAGCAACTTATCACAAGTTCTAGGTAACACATGAGCAGCATAAGAATAACCAAGAGTGTTTCTGAGTGTGTTACCAGACTCCTTGAGAGCTTTGATCAGGGCGTCAATGTCAGACTTCCTAATCACCTCATGCTCCATGTTCTTCCCTACTCCTTGATGGTGAGGGGCTACGGCTCTTCCTCCACTTTCACCCGCATGATCCAATGAACCAGCTCCTGATGTGCCGGCTTCACTAGTCTCTGCAGAAAGGTGAGCTCGTCCCTCCCTCTCCTTGTTGAACTTGGCTGGCTTCAAATGAGGGTGTAGGATCCAGCACTGACTCCTCTTATGCCCCGGCTTCTTGCAATGATCACAGTTGCCACTGAACTTCCTTTCCTCTCCACGGTAAGCAGCTTTGTTTGCTTGGATTGCCTCAGCCTTGTTGGAAAGAGCCACATCCCCTTTTCCCCCAAACAAGCCGAGAGTCCCTTCTTCCTTTTGAAGCTGTGCACACACTTCCTCCATAGATGGAAGGTTTGGAGACCTTAGGATATGCTTAATAACATCACCAAAGGCCGGATTCAACGTCAACATCAAACCAAACACTTGATCTTGTTCCCGCCTCTCCATAAGCGTCTCTTGATCAATGGTGCTTGGCCTCAAGGTCTCTAGCTCAGACCAGAGTGACCTGTACTTTCCCAAGTGCTTAGAGAACTCCTCCTCTTCTTGCGCAAGGTTGTTGATGGCTCTCTTGAGCTCAAACACCCGGCTTAGGTTGGTAGTGTTCCCAAACGTCTTCAGGAGGGTTTCCCACAGGTGTTTAGGAGTCTCACAGTAGCTGTAGGCATCTAGGAGATGGACTTCAAGGGATCCTTGTAGTACTGAGAGCACCATCAAGTCTTCTTGAATCCATTTCTTCTCGGCAGCAGCAACTTGATCTCCATCACCTTCACCTCCTTCTCCTACTTTGGCCACTGGTTTAGGTGCCTCATCCGTGATGTGACTCCATAACCCTAGCCTCCCAATGGCTGTCTTCACAAGCCTAGACCACAACAGGTAGTTCCCACTACCCTTCAAAGCAACAGGAACCGTAATGACCTTGTAGGTTCCCTCCATCTTGTTTAGTTTGATCCGAAAGAGAAAAGAAAATGAGTTTAGACTGAAGCTGAAGAACACTCGAAACCTCAATACCACAGCCAACCTGGCTCTGATACCATGTGATTTTAGAGATGAGAACAGGTATTGAGAGTTTAGAAAGAGATTATGGTGAGATTAAGGGAAGATGGGATGATTTATGATATGTAAAAGAGAAACATGATGAACTAGAGAGAGATTATCATCAAATCGAGTTATCTTATTAATCAAGACAGAGTTTACAATATATAAGATCAGATACAAGGGTTTCAGAGAGACTAAGCATGTGAGGTCAAGGATAAGGTTGCTTTAATTCAAACTTGATCCAATGGGAGCTGTCACACGTTTAAAGGCATCTTGGACCAAGTTCCTTTTGCCTTTACAGCCTGTTCCAGCCTGTGTGGATAAGACCCAGCTCCCTTAGCCATCCAAACGGTCATCTCTTCATGGTAAAATCCCCTTTGGCCGTTAACTCCTTTTACTCGGGTAAAAGATGACTTGGGCGAGTTATGGATCGACCATGGTACGGATGGTACGGCCTGTACGGCCTTGTACGGCCTGGTCGATCCCTAACCCATGTTTTCCATTCCTTCACACCATCTCATCTCTTCTTCAACTCCTTAGGACATCTTCTCTCATATATTGATCAGCTCATTTCAACAACCAGGATGAATCACTTTGTTAAAAGCTTGATTTGGATACATAAAGTGGTGGAGAATCACCAGGAAGTTGAATAAATCTCATAGGAGTTGGCATGAAGAAGTTATCCCACTTTCAAATCAGGTGATTCCAGTTTCCCAGTTTGGGAATAGCACAGCTTCTTCGTCGTTCCAATCAAACCAGGATGAATCACTTTGTGAGAAGCTTGATTTGGATACATAAAGTTGTGGAGAATCACCAGGAAGTTGAATAAATCTCATAGGAGTTGGCATGAAGAAGTTATCCCACTTTCAAATCAGGTGATTCCAGTTTCCCAGTTTGGGAATAGCACAGCTTCTTCGTCGTTCCAATCAAACCAGGATGAATCACTTTGTAAGAAGCTTGATTTGGATACATAAAGTGGTGGAGAATCACCAGGAAGTTGAATAAATCTCATAGGAGTTGGCATGAAGAAGTTATCCCACTTTCAAATCAGGTGATTCCAGTTTCCCAGTTTGGGAATAGCACAGCTTCTTCGTCGTTCCAATCAAACCAGGATGAATCACTTTGTAAGAAGCTTGATTTGGATACATAAAGTGGTGGAGAATCACCAGGAAGTTGAATAAATCTCATAGGAGTTGGCATGAAGAAGTTATCCCACTTTCAAATCAGGTGATTCCAGTTTCCCAGTTTGGGAATAGCACAGCTTCTTCGTCGTTCCAATCAAACCAGGATGAATCACTTTGTGAGAAGCTTGATTTGGATACATAAAGTGGTGGAGAATCACCAGGAAGTTGAATAAATCTCATAGGAGTTGGCATGAAGAAGTTATCCCACTTTCAAATCAGGTGATTCCAGTTTCCCAGTTTGGGAATAGCACAGCTTCTTCGTCGTTCCAATCAAACCAGGATGAATCACTTTGTGAAAAGCTTGATTTGGATACATAAAGTGGTGGAGAATCACCAGGAAGTTGAATAAATCTCATAGGAGTTGGCATGAAGAAGTTATCCCACTTTCAAATCAGGTGATTCCAGTTTCCCAGTTTGGGAATAGCACAGCTTCTTCGTCGTTCCAATCAAACCAGGATGAATCACTTTGTAAGAAGCTTGATTTGGATACATAAAGTGGTGGAGAATCACCAGGAAGTTGAATAAATCTCATAGGAGTTGGCATGAAGAAGTTATCCCACTTTCAAATCAGGTGATTCCAGTTTCCCAGTTTGGGAATAGCACAGCTTCTTCGTCGTTCCAATCAAACCAGGATGAATCACTTTGTAAGAAGCTTGATTTGGATACATAAAGTGGTGGAGAATCACCAGGAAGTTGAATAAATCTCATAGGAGTTGGCATGAAGAAGTTATCCCACTTTCAAATCAGGTGATTCCAGTTTCCCAGTTTGGGAATAGCACAGCTTCTTCGTCGTTCCAATCAAACCAGGATGAATCACTTTGTAAGAAGCTTGATTTGGATACATAAAGTGGTGGAGAATCACCAGGAAGTTGAATAAATCTCATAGGAGTTGGCATGAAGAAGTTATCCCACTTTCAAATCAGGTGATTCCAGTTTCCCAGTTTGGGAATAGCACAGCTTCTTCGTCGTTCCAATCAAACCAGGATGAATCACTTTGTAAGAAGCTTGATTTGGATACATAAAGTGGTGGAGAATCACCAGGAAGTTGAATAAATCTCATAGGAGTTGGCATGAAGAAGTTATCCCACTTTCAAATCAGGTGATTCCAGTTTCCCAGTTTGGGAATAGCACAGCTTCTTCGTCGTTCCAATCAAACCAGGATGAATCACTTTGTAAAAGCTTGATTTGGATACATAAAGTGGTGGAGAATCACCAGGAAGTTGAATAAATCTCATAGGAGTTGGCATGAAGAAGTTATCCCACTTTCAAATCAGGTGATTCCAGTTTCCCAGTTTGGGAATAGCACAGCTTCTTCGTCGTTCCAATCAAACCAGGATGAATCACTTTGTGAAAAGCTTGATTTGGATACATAAAGTGGTGGAGAATCACCAGGAAGTTGAATAAATCTCATAGGAGTTGGCATGAAGAAGTTATCCCACTTTCAAATCAGGTGATTCCAGTTTCCCAGTTTGGGAATAGCACAGCTTCTTCGTCGTTCCAATCAAACCAGGATGAATCACTTTGTAAGAAGCTTGATTTGGATACATAAAGTGGTGGAGAATCACCAGGAAGTTGAATAAATCTCATAGGAGTTGGCATGAAGAAGTTATCCCACTTTCAAATCAGGTGATTCCAGTTTCCCAGTTTGGGAATAGCACAGCTTCTTCGTCGTTCCAATCAAACCAGGATGAATCACTTTGTAAGAAGCTTGATTTGGATACATAAAGTGGTGGAGAATCACCAGGAAGTTGAATAAATCTCATAGGAGTTGGCATGAAGAAGTTATCCCACTTTCAAATCAGGTGATTCCAGTTTCCCAGTTTGGGAATAGCACAGCTTCTTCGTCGTTCCAATCAAACCAGGATGAATCACTTTGTGAGAAGCTTGATTTGGATACATAAAGTGGTGGAGAATCACCAGGAAGTTGAATAAATCTCATAGGAGTTGGCATGAAGAAGTTATCCCACTTTCAAATCAGGTGATTCCAGTTTCCCAGTTTGGGAATAGCACAGCTTCTTCGTCGTTCCAATCAAACCAGGATGAATCACTTTGTGAAAAGCTTGATTTGGATACATAAAGTGGTGGAGAATCACCAGGAAGTTGAATAAATCTCATAGGAGTTGGCATGAAGAAGTTATCCCACTTTCAAATCAGGTGATTCCAGTTTCCCAGTTTGGGAATAGCACAGCTTCTTCGTCGTTCCAATCAAACCAGGATGAATCACTTTGTAAGAAGCTTGATTTGGATACATAAAGTGGTGGAGAATCACCAGGAAGTTGAATAAATCTCATAGGAGTTGGCATGAAGAAGTTATCCCACTTTCAAATCAGGTGATTCCAGTTTCCCAGTTTGGGAATAGCACAGCTTCTTCGTCGTTCCAATCAAACCAGGATGAATCACTTTGTGAGAAGCTTGATTTGGATACATAAAGTGGTGGAGAATCACCAGGAAGTTGAATAAATCTCATAGGAGTTGGCATGAAGAAGTTATCCCACTTTCAAATCAGGTGATTCCAGTTTCCCAGTTTGGGAATAGCACAGCTTCTTCGTCGTTCCAATCAAACCAGGATGAATCACTTTGTAAGAAGCTTGATTTGGATACATAAAGTGGTGGAGAATCACCAGGAAGTTGAATAAATCTCATAGGAGTTGGCATGAAGAAGTTATCCCACTTTCAAATCAGGTGATTCCAGTTTCCCAGTTTGGGAATAGCACAGCTTCTTCGTCGTTCCAATCAAACCAGGATGAATCACTTTGTAAAAGCTTGATTTGGATACATAAAGTGGTGGAGAATCACCAGGAAGTTGAATAAATCTCATAGGAGTTGGCATGAAGAAGTTATCCCACTTTCAAATCAGGTGATTCCAGTTTCCCAGTTTGGGAATAGCACAGCTTCTTCGTCGTTCCAATCAAACCAGGATGAATCACTTTGTAAGAAGCTTGATTTGGATACATAAAGTGGTGGAGAATCACCAGGAAGTTGAATAAATCTCATAGGAGTTGGCATGAAGAAGTTATCCCACTTTCAAATCAGGTGATTCCAGTTTCCCAGTTTGGGAATAGCACAGCTTCTTCGTCGTTCCAATCAAACCAGGATGAATCACTTTGTAAGAAGCTTGATTTGGATACATAAAGTGGTGGAGAATCACCAGGAAGTTGAATAAATCTCATAGGAGTTGGCATGAAGAAGTTATCCCACTTTCAAATCAGGTGATTCCAGTTTCCCAGTTTGGGAATAGCACAGCTTCTTCGTCGTTCCAATCAAACCAGGATGAATCACTTTGTAAGAAGCTTGATTTGGATACATAAAGTGGTGGAGAATCACCAGGAAGTTGAATAAATCTCATAGGAGTTGGCATGAAGAAGTTATCCCACTTTCAAATCAGGTGATTCCAGTTTCCCAGTTTGGGAATAGCACAGCTTCTTCGTCGTTCCAATCAAACCAGGATGAATCACTTTGTAAGAAGCTTGATTTGGATACATAAAGTGGTGGAGAATCACCAGGAAGTTGAATAAATCTCATAGGAGTTGGCATGAAGAAGTTATCCCACTTTCAAATCAGGTGATTCCAGTTTCCCAGTTTGGGAATAGCACAGCTTCTTCGTCGTTCCAATCAAACCAGGATGAATCACTTTGTAAGAAGCTTGATTTGGATACATAAAGTGGTGGAGAATCACCAGGAAGTTGAATAAATCTCATAGGAGTTGGCATGAAGAAGTTATCCCACTTTCAAATCAGGTGATTCCAGTTTCCCAGTTTGGGAATAGCACAGCTTCTTCGTCGTTCCAATCAAACCAGGATGAATCACTTTGTAAGAAGCTTGATTTGGATACATAAAGTGGTGGAGAATCACCAGGAAGTTGAATAAATCTCATAGGAGTTGGCATGAAGAAGTTATCCCACTTTCAAATCAGGTGATTCCAGTTTCCCAGTTTGGGAATAGCACAGCTTCTTCGTCGTTCCAATCAAACCAGGATGAATCACTTTGTAAGAAGCTTGATTTGGATACATAAAGTGGTGGAGAATCACCAGGAAGTTGAATAAATCTCATAGGAGTTGGCATGAAGAAGTTATCCCACTTTCAAATCAGGTGATTCCAGTTTCCCAGTTTGGGAATAGCACAGCTTCTTCGTCGTTCCAATCAAACCAGGATGAATCACTTTGTAAGAAGCTTGATTTGGATACATAAAGTGGTGGAGAATCACCAGGAAGTTGAATAAATCTCATAGGAGTTGGCATGAAGAAGTTATCCCACTTTCAAATCAGGTGATTCCAGTTTCCCAGTTTGGGAATAGCACAGCTTCTTCGTCGTTCCAATCAAACCAGGATGAATCACTTTGTGAGAAGCTTGATTTGGATACATAAAGTGGTGGAGAATCACCAGGAAGTTGAATAAATCTCATAGGAGTTGGCATGAAGAAGTTATCCCACTTTCAAATCAGGTGATTCCAGTTTCCCAGTTTGGGAATAGCACAGCTTCTTCGTCGTTCCAATCAAACCAGGATGAATCACTTTGTGAAGAAGCTTGATTTGGATACATAAAGTGGTGGAGAATCACCAGGAAGTTGAATAAATCTCATAGGAGTTGGCATGAAGAAGTTATCCCACTTTCAAATCAGGTGATTCCAGTTTCCCAGTTTGGGAATAGCACAGCTTCTTCGTCGTTCCAATCAAACCAGGATGAATCACTTTGTAAGAAGCTTGATTTGGATACATAAAGTGGTGGAGAATCACCAGGAAGTTGAATAAATCTCATAGGAGTTGGCATGAAGAAGTTATCCCACTTTCAAATCAGGTGATTCCAGTTTCCCAGTTTGGGAATAGCACAGCTTCTTCGTCGTTCCAATCAAACCAGGATGAATCACTTTGTGAGAAGCTTGATTTGGATACATAAAGTGGTGGAGAATCACCAGGAAGTTGAATAAATCTCATAGGAGTTGGCATGAAGAAGTTATCCCACTTTCAAATCAGGTGATTCCAGTTTCCCAGTTTGGGAATAGCACAGCTTCTTCGTCGTTCCAATCAAACCAGGATGAATCACTTTGTGAGAAGCTTGATTTGGATACATAAAGTGGTGGAGAATCACCAGGAAGTTGAATAAATCTCATAGGAGTTGGCATGAAGAAGTTATCCCACTTTCAAATCAGGTGATTCCAGTTTCCCAGTTTGGGAATAGCACAGCTTCTTCGTCGTTCCAATCAAACCAGGATGAATCACTTTGTGAAAAAGCTTGATTTGGATACATAAAGTGGTGGAGAATCACCAGGAAGTTGAATAAATCTCATAGGAGTTGGCATGAAGAAGTTATCCCACTTTCAAATCAGGTGATTCCAGTTTCCCAGTTTGGGAATAGCACAGCTTCTTCGTCGTTCCAATCAAACCAGGATGAATCACTTTGTAAGAAGCTTGATTTGGATACATAAAGTGGTGGAGAATCACCAGGAAGTTGAATAAATCTCATAGGAGTTGGCATGAAGAAGTTATCCCACTTTCAAATCAGGTGATTCCAGTTTCCCAGTTTGGGAATAGCACAGCTTCTTCGTCGTTCCAATCAAACCAGGATGAATCACTTTGTGAGAAGCTTGATTTGGATACATAAAGTGGTGGAGAATCACCAGGAAGTTGAATAAATCTCATAGGAGTTGGCATGAAGAAGTTATCCCACTTTCAAATCAGGTGATTCCAGTTTCCCAGTTTGGGAATAGCACAGCTTCTTCGTCGTTCCAATCAAACCAGGATGAATCACTTTGTAAGAAGCTTGATTTGGATACATAAAGTGGTGGAGAATCACCAGGAAGTTGAATAAATCTCATAGGAGTTGGCATGAAGAAGTTATCCCACTTTCAAATCAGGTGATTCCAGTTTCCCAGTTTGGGAATAGCACAGCTTCTTCGTCGTTCCAATCAAACCAGGATGAATCACTTTGTAAAAGCTTGATTTGGATACATAAAGTGGTGGAGAATCACCAGGAAGTTGAATAAATCTCATAGGAGTTGGCATGAAGAAGTTATCCCACTTTCAAATCAGGTGATTCCAGTTTCCCAGTTTGGGAATAGCACAGCTTCTTCGTCGTTCCAATCAAACCAGGATGAATCACTTTGTAAGAAGCTTGATTTGGATACATAAAGTGGTGGAGAATCACCAGGAAGTTGAATAAATCTCATAGGAGTTGGCATGAAGAAGTTATCCCACTTTCAAATCAGGTGATTCCAGTTTCCCAGTTTGGGAATAGCACAGCTTCTTCGTCGTTCCAATCAAACCAGGATGAATCACTTTGTAAGAAGCTTGATTTGGATACATAAAGTGGTGGAGAATCACCAGGAAGTTGAATAAATCTCATAGGAGTTGGCATGAAGAAGTTATCCCACTTTCAAATCAGGTGATTCCAGTTTCCCAGTTTGGGAATAGCACAGCTTCTTCGTCGTTCCAATCAAACCAGGATGAATCACTTTGTGAAAGCTTGATTTGGATACATAAAGTGGTGGAGAATCACCAGGAAGTTGAATAAATCTCATAGGAGTTGGCATGAAGAAGTTATCCCACTTTCAAATCAGGTGATTCCAGTTTCCCAGTTTGGGAATAGCACAGCTTCTTCGTCGTTCCAATCAAACCAGGATGAATCACTTTGTAAGAAGCTTGATTTGGATACATAAAGTGGTGGAGAATCACCAGGAAGTTGAATAAATCTCATAGGAGTTGGCATGAAGAAGTTATCCCACTTTCAAATCAGGTGATTCCAGTTTCCCAGTTTGGGAATAGCACAGCTTCTTCGTCGTTCCAATCAAACCAGGATGAATCACTTTGTAAGAAGCTTGATTTGGATACATAAAGTGGTGGAGAATCACCAGGAAGTTGAATAAATCTCATAGGAGTTGGCATGAAGAAGTTATCCCACTTTCAAATCAGGTGATTCCAGTTTCCCAGTTTGGGAATAGCACAGCTTCTTCGTCGTTCCAATCAAACCAGGATGAATCACTTTGTAAGAAGCTTGATTTGGATACATAAAGTGGTGGAGAATCACCAGGAAGTTGAATAAATCTCATAGGAGTTGGCATGAAGAAGTTATCCCACTTTCAAATCAGGTGATTCCAGTTTCCCAGTTTGGGAATAGCACAGCTTCTTCGTCGTTCCAATCAAACCAGGATGAATCACTTTGTAAGAAGCTTGATTTGGATACATAAAGTGGTGGAGAATCACCAGGAAGTTGAATAAATCTCATAGGAGTTGGCATGAAGAAGTTATCCCACTTTCAAATCAGGTGATTCCAGTTTCCCAGTTTGGGAATAGCACAGCTTCTTCGTCGTTCCAATCAAACCAGGATGAATCACTTTGTAAGAAGCTTGATTTGGATACATAAAGTGGTGGAGAATCACCAGGAAGTTGAATAAATCTCATAGGAGTTGGCATGAAGAAGTTATCCCACTTTCAAATCAGGTGATTCCAGTTTCCCAGTTTGGGAATAGCACAGCTTCTTCGTCGTTCCAATCAAACCAGGATGAATCACTTTGTAAGAAGCTTGATTTGGATACATAAAGTGGTGGAGAATCACCAGGAAGTTGAATAAATCTCATAGGAGTTGGCATGAAGAAGTTATCCCACTTTCAAATCAGGTGATTCCAGTTTCCCAGTTTGGGAATAGCACAGCTTCTTCGTCGTTCCAATCAAACCAGGATGAATCACTTTGTAAGAAGCTTGATTTGGATACATAAAGTGGTGGAGAATCACCAGGAAGTTGAATAAATCTCATAGGAGTTGGCATGAAGAAGTTATCCCACTTTCAAATCAGGTGATTCCAGTTTCCCAGTTTGGGAATAGCACAGCTTCTTCGTCGTTCCAATCAAACCAGGATGAATCACTTTGTAAGAAGCTTGATTTGGATACATAAAGTGGTGGAGAATCACCAGGAAGTTGAATAAATCTCATAGGAGTTGGCATGAAGAAGTTATCCCACTTTCAAATCAGGTGATTCCAGTTTCCCAGTTTGGGAATAGCACAGCTTCTTCGTCGTTCCAATCAAACCAGGATGAATCACTTTGTAAGAAGCTTGATTTGGATACATAAAGTGGTGGAGAATCACCAGGAAGTTGAATAAATCTCATAGGAGTTGGCATGAAGAAGTTATCCCACTTTCAAATCAGGTGATTCCAGTTTCCCAGTTTGGGAATAGCACAGCTTCTTCGTCGTTCCAATCAAACCAGGATGAATCACTTTGTGAAAAGCTTGATTTGGATACATAAAGTGGTGGAGAATCACCAGGAAGTTGAATAAATCTCATAGGAGTTGGCATGAAGAAGTTATCCCACTTTCAAATCAGGTGATTCCAGTTTCCCAGTTTGGGAATAGCACAGCTTCTCGTCGTTCCAATCAAACCAGGATGAATCACTTTGTAAGAAGCTTGATTTGGATACATAAAGTGGTGGAGAATCACCAGGAAGTTGAATAAATCTCATAGGAGTTGGCATGAAGAAGTTATCCCACTTTCAAATCAGGTGATTCCAGTTTCCCAGTTTGGGAATAGCACAGCTTCTTCGTCGTTCCAATCAAACCAGGATGAATCACTTTGTGAGAAGCTTGATTTGGATACATAAAGTGGTGGAGAATCACCAGGAAGTTGAATAAATCTCATAGGAGTTGGCATGAAGAAGTTATCCCACTTTCAAATCAGGTGATTCCAGTTTCCCAGTTTGGGAATAGCACAGCTTCTTCGTCGTTCCAATCAAACCAGGATGAATCACTTTGTAAGAAGCTTGATTTGGATACATAAAGTGGTGGAGAATCACCAGGAAGTTGAATAAATCTCATAGGAGTTGGCATGAAGAAGTTATCCCACTTTCAAATCAGGTGATTCCAGTTTCCCAGTTTGGGAATAGCACAGCTTCTTCGTCGTTCCAATCAAACCAGGATGAATCACTTTGTAAAAGCTTGATTTGGATACATAAAGTGGTGGAGAATCACCAGGAAGTTGAATAAATCTCATAGGAGTTGGCATGAAGAAGTTATCCCACTTTCAAATCAGGTGATTCCAGTTTCCCAGTTTGGGAATAGCACAGCTTCTTCGTCGTTCCAATCAAACCAGGATGAATCACTTTGTAAAAGCTTGATTTGGATACATAAAGTGGTGGAGAATCACCAGGAAGTTGAATAAATCTCATAGGAGTTGGCATGAAGAAGTTATCCCACTTTCAAATCAGGTGATTCCAGTTTCCCAGTTTGGGAATAGCACAGCTTCTTCGTCGTTCCAATCAAACCAGGATGAATCACTTTGTAAGAAGCTTGATTTGGATACATAAAGTGGTGGAGAATCACCAGGAAGTTGAATAAATCTCATAGGAGTTGGCATGAAGAAGTTATCCCACTTTCAAATCAGGTGATTCCAGTTTCCCAGTTTGGGAATAGCACAGCTTCTTCGTCGTTCCAATCAAACCAGGATGAATCACTTTGTGAGAAGCTTGATTTGGATACATAAAGTGGTGGAGAATCACCAGGAAGTTGAATAAATCTCATAGGAGTTGGCATGAAGAAGTTATCCCACTTTCAAATCAGGTGATTCCAGTTTCCCAGTTTGGGAATAGCACAGCTTCTTCGTCGTTCCAATCAAACCAGGATGAATCACTTTGTGAGAAGCTTGATTTGGATACATAAAGTGGTGGAGAATCACCAGGAAGTTGAATAAATCTCATAGGAGTTGGCATGAGAAGTTATCCCACTTTCAAATCAGGTGATTCCAGTTTCCCAGTTTGGGAATAGCACAGCTTCTTCGTCGTTCCAATCAAACCAGGATGAATCACTTTGTAAGAAGCTTGATTTGGATACATAAAGTGGTGGAGAATCACCAGGAAGTTGAATAAATCTCATAGGAGTTGGCATGAAGAAGTTATCCCACTTTCAAATCAGGTGATTCCAGTTTCCCAGTTTGGGAATAGCACAGCTTCTTCGTCGTTCCAATCAAACCAGGATGAATCACTTTGTGAGAAGCTTGATTTGGATACATAAAGTTGTGGAGATTCACTAGGAAGTTGAATAAATCTCATAGGAGTTGGCATGAAGAAGTTATCCCACTTTCAAATCAGGTGATTCCAGTTCCCAGTTTGGGAATAGCACAGCTTCTTCGTCGTTCCAATCAACCAGGATGAATCACTTTGTAAGAAGCTTGATTTGGATACATAAAGTGGTGGAGAATCACCAGGAAGTTGAATAAATCTCATAGGAGTTGGCATGAAGAAGTTATCCCACTTTCAAATCAGGTGATTCCAGTTTCCCAGTTTGGGAATAGCACAGCTTCTTCGTCGTTCCAATCAAACCAGGATGAATCACTTTGTAAGAAGCTTGATTGGATACATAAGTGGTGGAATCACCAGGAAGTTGAATAAATCTCATAGGAGTTGGCATGAAGAAGTTATCCCACTTTCAAATCAGGTGATTCCAGTTTCCCAGTTTGGGAATAGCACAGCTTCTTCGTCGTTCCAATCAAACCAGGATGAATCACTTTGTAAGAAGCTTGATTTGGATACATAAAGTGGTGGAGAATCACCAGGAAGTTGAATAAATCTCATAGGAGTTGGCAGAAGAAGTTATCCACTTTCAAATCAGGTGATTCCAGTTTTCCAGTTTGGGAATAGCACAGCTTCTTCGTCGTTCCAATCAAACCAGGATGAATCACTTTGTGAAAAGCTTGATTTGGATACATAAAGTGGTGGAGAATCACCAGGAAGTTGAATAAATCTCATAGGAGTTGGCATGAAGAAGTTATCCCACTTTCAAATCAGGTGATTCCAGTTTCCCAGTTTGGGAATAGCACACCTTCTTCGTCGTTTCAAACAAACCAGGATGAATCACTTTGTAAGAAGCTTGATTTGGATACATAAAGTGGTGGAGAATCACCAGGAAGTTGAATAAATCTCATAGGAGTTGGCATGAAGAAGTTATCCCACTTTCAATCAGGTGATTCTTTTTCCCATTTGGGAATAGCACAGCTTCTTCGTCGTTCCAAAACCAGGATGATCACTTGTGTGAGAAAAGCTGATTTGGATACATAAAGTGGTGGAGAATCACCAGGAAGTTGAATAAATCTCATAGGAGTTGGCATGAAGAAGTTATCCCACTTTCAAATCAGGTGATTCCAGTTTTCCCAGTTGGGAATAGCACAGCTTCTTCGTCGTTCCAATAAAACCAGGATGAATCACTTTGTAAGAAGCTTGATTTGGATACATAATGTGGTGGAGAATCACAAGGAAGTTGAATAAATCTCATAGGAGTTGGCAGAAGAAGTTATCCCACTTTCAAATCAGGTGATTCCAGTTTCCCAGTTTGGGAAATAGCACAGCTCTTCGTCGTCTTTCTCAATCAAACCAGGATGAATCACTTTGTGAAAGCTTGATTTGGATACAACTAATGTTGTGGAGAATCACCAGGAAGTTGAATAATCTCATAGGAGTTGGCATGAAGAAGTTCCCACTTTCAAATCAGGTGATTCCAGTTTTCCCAGTTTGGGAATAACACAGCTTCTTCGTCGTTCTAATCAAACCAGGATGAATCACTTTGTAAGAAGCTTGATTTGGATACATAAAGTGGTGGGAAATCACAGAGTTGAATAATCATAGGAGTTGGCATAAGAAGTTAT
>NW_026015535.1:10000-45000 GCF_020379485.1 Brassica napus
TCTTTAGACCAAAAACAAGCAAGGGGGGGAATACCACAAAGTGAGAGTGTTCCTACTAAAAAGGCAGTTTTTGTAATCGGCACATGTTTTGTCAAACCACCCATAAGAATCATATTCTGACTTTTATCAGGAGAATAGCCAACTATAGCTTCCATTGAATGAATAATGGATCCAGATCCTAAAAACAACAAAGCTTTCGAATAAGCATGAGTAATCAAATGAAATAAAGCGGATCTATAAGACCCCATACCTAGAGCTAACATCATATAACCCAGTTGAGACATTGTAGAATAGGCTAAACCTCTCTTAATATCTTTTTGAGCAAGAGCTAAAGTGGCTCCTAAGAGTACTGTTATTATACCTATCAAAGATATTATATACATTATAGAAGGGATAACTATAAAAAGAGGAAGAAGACGAGCTACAAGAAAAATTCCCGCTGCTACCATAGTAGCAGCATGTATAAGAGCCGAAATAGGAGTAGGGCCCTCCATGGCATCCGGCAACCATACATGAAGAGGAAATTGTGCAGATTTAGCAATAGGACCCACAAATAATAGAAATGCACACAAAGTAAGGAATAAGAGATTTATTCTATTATTTAATATTAAATTATTGAATATTTCGAACAAATCTTGAAATTCGAAACTGCCAGTTATCCAATAAAGACCTAAAATTCCTAATAATAAACCAAAATCCCCTACACGATTGGTTACAAAAGCTTTTTGACAGGCATTCGCTGCAATAGGTCGTGTGAACCAAAAACCTATTAATAAATACGAACACATTCCAACTAATTCCCAAAAAAAATAAACTTGGATCAAATTAGAACTAGTAACTAATCCTAACATTGAAGTATTAAAAAAACCCATATAAGCAAAAAACCTCAGATATCCTTGATCATGAGACATATAATTATCACTATAAATCAGAACCAAAATTCCAACAGTTGTAATTAATATTGACATAATAGAAGTAAGTGGATCAATAAAGTAACCGAACTCAAAAGAAAATTCATTATTTATGGTCCAAGACCATACATTTTGATGAATGCAACTTAGAAAAATTTGTTGAATAGATAGATAGAGCGAAAAGATCATAACTATACTTAACAAAAAAATACTCAGAAACGTCCACATACGTCGAAGGTTTTTTGTTGCTGTCGGAAAAAGTAGAAGTCCAGCTCCGAGTAAAATAGGTACTGGAAGTGGAATGAAAGGGATGATCCATGAATATTGATATGTATGTTCCATAAAATAAAAAACCCTTTTTATTTTATTCTTAAATTTATTATTTCTTATTCACTGGTTTGTATATATATATATTTTTTTCAAAGGGGATAATAAAAAAGCGCATTTTTTCAAACTTAAATAGAAATTTTTTCGAATTAGTATAATCCTTCATAAACCTTTGAAAAGAAATATATTCAAATCAAAAAATTAGAAGTTATTAACTAATATTACTAAGTTACTGTAAAAAAAACGATTTGTCTTTTTTTTTTTTTACTACTAAAAAAAATTTTGATTTTATGCAGATACAGAAAAAGTGAATTATAATTCCGTATTACAATAATTTATATACATATATTAAGAATAGAACAAAGATTTACACGACAAAAAAATACTTAATATTAAGTATAAAAAAAAGTTATTTGGGTTTGATTATTTAGAATTATTATTGAATTATGGAATTTAGTGATTGTCTTCCAGTACACTAAGTGAGCTTTTTTTTTTCAAGAAATATTATTATAATCGATATTTTTTTTTACATATGAAGTGAAGAAATTTAATAAAATTTTTTCTAATATAATCTAAATCTATCAGTATAGATTAATTAAATGAGCACTCTTATACGGATTTAAAACGTTAAATACAAAAAATTTTTCAAGAAAAAGGGAAAAAATAGTTGGGTTTTAAACTTTTGAATGTCTGTTTTGTTTGAAAAATAATATATAATAAAATTTGAAAGAAAAAAATTACTCAATATGGAGTACGAAAGAATAGAATAATAAATGTCTTTGACATCCAATTATACCACTGAAAAACTTTTTTCATTTTTGAATGGCAGTTCCAAAAAAACGTACTTCTATCTCGAAAAAGCGTATTCGTAAAAAAATTTGGAAAAGGAAGGGATATTGGACATCGTTGAAAGCTTTTTCCTTAGGGAAATCGCTTTCTACAGGTAATTCAAAAAGTTTTTTTGTACAACAAAATAAATAAAAAACACTAGAATCATTAGAATTAGCCTAACGTAAAAACCAATTTTTTAGAATACATATAAATTAAAAAAATCTATAGGAACCAAAAAAAAAAAAAAAAAGATAATATATATATATACGAAATATACGAAAGATTCCTATTGATTTTGTAAAAAAAAGGGGGGGTTATTACTTTCCCCATCAATAAAAAAATAAATAAAGATCTTGTATTTCCTCTTAACTAGGAAATACAAGATCTTTTAGCGAAATCAACAGGTTCTTTAAATTAATTTAAGTCAAAAATTTTTCACTTTATACCTTTAGGAATTATTATTTCTCTTAATTCTTATATTCTTTACTTGGAATCAAAGTTATAAAAGTATCTATCCACGATTAAGTGAATATTAGATACTAATAAGTAATAATATATGATATTTTTTTTAAGCGATCAAAAAATATTATGTTTGTACAATATAAAAAGATGCATGAAAATAGATATTTTGACAATTGTTGTTTTTCATTTTTCTTGAGCAACTTAGGCAAATTTTAGTTAAAATTTCTAAGGATTTTGGAGAAGTTTTAATTTTTAGAAAAAGCATTTTTTTAGTAATAAAATCAATTTTAAATTCCATTAAATTAGCTTCTTTATTTAAAATTTGAATCTCGACGATTGAGTAAAAACTTGTTAGTATTATTTTGAACAAGTTGCCGCTATGGTGAAATTGGTAGACACGCTGCTCTTAGGAAGCAGTGCTAGAGCATCTCGGTTCGAGTCCGAGTAGCGGCATAAGATCTTATAAAAGAGATATTATAAGTTTTATAATCAAATTAATACCCGACTTGTTTTCTAAAATCGGGTAAAACCTAGTATTAATTTATTAATTTTTAACAAATTTTTTATGATTTTTTCAATTTTAGAGCATATATTAACTCATATATCTTTTTCGGTCGTTTCAATTGTACTACTAATTTATTTTTTAACTTTATTAGTTAATTTAGATGAAATCATAGGATTTTTTGATTCATCAGATAAAGGAATCGTAATTACGTTTTTTGGTATAACAGGATTATTATTTACGCGTTGGATTTATTCAGGACATTTTCCATTAAGCAATTTATATGAATCATTAATTTTTCTTTCATGGGCTTTTGCAATTATTCATATAGTTTCCTATTTTAATAAAAAAAAAAAAAATCACTTAAACGCAATAACTGCGCCAAGTGCTATTTTTATTCAGGGTTTTGCTACTTCAGGTCTTTTAAACAACATGCCTCAGTCTGCAATATTAGTACCAGCTCTCCAGTCCCAGTGGTTAATGATGCACGTAAGTATGATGATATTAGGCTATGGCGCTCTGTTATGCGGATCATTATTATCAATAGCTCTTCTAGTCATTACATTTCGCAAGGTCGGATCTACTTTTTGGAAAAAGAATATGAAAAATAAAATGTTATTAAATGAATTATTTTCTTTTGATGTACTTTACTACATAAATGAAAGAAATTCTATTTTACTACAACAAAATATTAATTTTAGTTTTTCTAGAAATTATTATAGGTATCAATTGATTGAACAATTAGATTATTGGAGTTTTCGTATTATTAGTCTCGGATTTATCTTTTTAACCGTCGGCATTCTTTCAGGAGCTGTATGGGCTAATGAAACATGGGGTTCATATTGGAATTGGGATCCGAAAGAAACCTGGGCATTTATTACTTGGACCATCTTCGCAATTTATTTACATATTAAAACAAATAGGAATGCTCGAGGTATAAATTCTGCAATTGTGGCTTCGCTAGGTTTTCTTTTAATTTGGATATGCTATTTTGGCGTCAATCTTTTAGGAATAGGTTTACATAGTTATGGTTCATTTACATCGAATTAACTAAAACATTAACAAAAAAAGAAAAGAATCCAAATAAAAAAAATAGCATCTATATATAACTTCATCTAAGTTAAGAAATCTAATTTAGTTTTAGTAGTAAATCATCAAGAACCTTTTGAATCAAGTAGTACAATGATTCAAAAGGTTCTCACAATACAAAAAGCAAAGACTTCTTATTATAATTCAATTTAATGTTTTTTTTTATTTCCTGAAAACTATCCATAAAAATAATTAGATAAAATGGATTCGACCTTGTCACTTGCTAATGAGAGCACAAAATCAGGATAAATCCCAATACCAATTATGGGTAGAAGAATAGAGATTGAAAGAAATAACTCTCGGGGTCCAGAATCAAAAAAAGAAAAGTTTTTGGCATTAATTAACTTGTATCCATAGAACATTTGACGTGACATAGATAATAAATATATAGGAGTTAATATCATTCCAATTGCCATTACAAAAATAATTAAAATTTTTGAAATTAAGAAATATTTTTGGCTGGTAATTATTCCAAAAAAAACGATTAATTCGGCAACAAAACCACTCATGCCCGGTAATGCAAGGGAAGCCATCGATAAGATAGTGAACATTGTAAATATCTTTGGAATGGAGATAGCCATTCCACCCATTTCATCAAGATAAACAAGCCGGATTCTATCATAACTAGTTCCTGCCAAGAAAAAAAGTGCAGCGCCAATAAATCCATGAGAGATTATTTGTAAAATAGCTCCATTAAGCCCAGGATCCGTTATAGAACCAATACCTATAATTATAAAACCCATATGAGATACAGAAGAATAGGCTATTCTCTTTTTTAAATTACGTTGACCGGGAGATGTTGAAGCTGCATAAATTATTTGGATTGTACCGACTACCATCAACCAAGGAGAAAACATAGAATGAGCGTGAGGTAATAATTCCATATTGATTCGAACCAATCCATATGCTCCCATTTTTAATAAGATTCCAGCGAGAAGCATACAGGTACTGTAATGTGCCTCGCCGTGGGTGTCAGGTAACCAAGTATGTAAAGGTATAATCGGTGATTTGACGGCAAAAGCAATAAGAAATCCAATATAAAAGAGTATTTCGAGTGTGACCGGATAGGCTTGATTCCCTAATAGTTCTAAATTTAATGTTGGTTCGTTCGAACCATATAAACTTATACCTAAAACTCCTATTAATAAAAAAATAGAACTTCCTGCAGTGTATAAAATAAATTTTGTAGCTGAATACAAACGTTTCTTTCCACCCCACATGGATAAAAGGAGATAAACGGGAATTAATTCTAATTCCCACATGATGAAAAAAAGTAAAATATCCCGAGAAGAAAACGATCCTATTTGGCCGCTGTACATTGCTAACATCAGGAAATAGAATAATCGGGAATCCCGAGTAACTGGAAAAGCCGCTAAAGTAGCTAAAGTAGTAATAAATCCGGTCAGTAAAATCGTTCCTATAGAAAGTCCATCTATTCCCAGTCTCCAATAAAAATCAAAAAGATTGATCCATTTATAATCTTCGGACAGTTGAATTAATGGATCGTCCAGTTTAAAATTATAACAAAAAGCGTAAGTCGTTAGAAGAAGTTCTAAGATACAAATGCATATAGTATACCACTTATTAACTTTATTTCCCCTATGCGGGAGAAATAACATTAATGAACCGGCAGATATTGGAAAAACAACAATTATTGTTAACCAAGGAAAATCATTCGTGGTAAAGACAAGATACACCAGGTCCAAAGAACGCGTACTCAAAAAAATATATAAATAAAAAAATATAATTGAACTTTTTTGAGTACGAGTACTTGTCAATAAAAAAAATAAAATGTATTCCAAATTTATTCAAATCAGGTTTTCGGTAACGTATTAATAAGCTAGACCCATGCTTCGAGTTGTTTCATGCCATAAATAAACTCGAACGCTCAAAAAATCCGTTGGACAGGCAGATTCACATCTCTTACAACCAACACAATCCTCGGTTCTTGGGGCAGAAGCTATTTGCTTAGCTTTACATCCATCCCAAGGTATCATTTCTAATACGTCTGTAGGACATGCTCGGACACACTGAGTACATCCTATACAGGTATCATAAATTTTTACTGAATGTGACATAGGATCTATAGTTTTTTTAATGTCATAAATTTTCAATCTAGTAAACTTATAACTAAATGATATATTAAATTAAAATACTAGATGAAGCAATGATTTCTTTTAATAGAATTTTTTAATGAATTCTGGCTCAATTGGTAAAAAATGGGGCTAAAATACTTTGATTTCTTAAATTTTCACAAATTTAATCTAGTAAGTCATAACCTATCATATATGCAAATTTAAACCTATAATTTTTTGATTTATGCTACTTATTTAATAAGGTCGATTGGTTGATGCGAGTTGATTTTCTGTTACGATAAATTGACGAGACTATAGCTAATCCAATAGCTGCTTCAGCGGCTGCAATTGCTATAACAAAAATGCAGAAAATATCCCCTTTTAGTTGGGAATTATCAAAAAAATCAGCAAATGTTACGAGATTCATATTAACTGCATTGAGTATAAGTTCAAGGCACATAAGAGCCCTAACCATATTTCGACTCGTGATCAATCCATAAAGACCAATCAAAAATAAATAGGCACTCAAAACAAGTACATGTTCGAGTATCATTGAGCAACTCCTTATCAATTTTGATTCATTATCAATATGAATAATAAAAACAATTCACCGGATTCAATCAACTAGAATATAACAACAAAGTACGAATAAAAACTATATTAGGGAAAAAATTTCAAATATATATAAAATATAAAAATTTATATTTAAAAAATGAAATAGTATTCAATCAAATTGAATGAACGGAAAAAAATATCATAACATACACAAACACAAAGTTTTCTTTGGTCTTTACTAATTGGAACCTTTTTTATTGACGAGCCACAGAAATTGCACCTATCAAAGCAACTAAAAGAATTATTGAAATGAGTTCAAATGGAAGAAAAAAATCTGTTGATAAATGAATTCCTATTTGTTGACTATTACTTATTAAATCTTGTTCTAAAATCTGGTTTAATCTTGTAGTCCAAATAACCCCGTACCATGACGTATCGAGAATAGTAGAAATTAATGAAAAAAGAATAGTTGTACAAACCACTGAAGTAATCCCATTCCCAACAGTCCACAGATTGAAATCTATGGAATATTCGGAATCATTCATGAACATCACAGCAAATATGATTAAAACATTTATGGCTCCCACGTAAATAAGGAGTTGTGCAGCAGCTACAAAATGGGAATTTGCTAGAATATACAATAAAGATATACAAACAAGAACAAATCCTAAGGAAAAGGCTGAAAATATTGGGTTAGGAAGTAATACCACTCCCAGACCTCCTACTAGAAGACCAGATCCCAGAAAAACTAAAAGAAAATCATGTATTTTTCCAGGCAAATCCATTATATTATTAAAAAAAGAAAAAATAGAAATCCTTTTCATGACCTTATTAATTTAACCGGGGAATTTTTTTTTAATATGTTTCTAATAGAGTGAAATTAGAATCTAATGAATATTAATTGATGTAGATACAATTATTAGACAGTTTCGCTTTTTTATTCTAATATTTTCAACCTATCTATTTCAAGCAAGATAATAATTACGAAAATATTATATTAAAAGGATGAGCCTTAATACTTAATATTATTCTATAAATACAAGTTTTTAATTAAATTCTTTATATAATATAATTCAACAGTTTTGCATTCTTTTTTTAATAAAATTAATGGGTTTACCCATTTTTTGTTTGAGGTGAATTCAAAATTGTTCGAATAGTATAATCGTCAATTACTGACATTGGTAAACGCCCCAAAGCGATTTGATTATAATTCAACTCGTGACGATCATAAGTTGAAAACTCATATTCTTCAGTCATTGACAAACAATTTGTTGGACAATACTCAACACAATTACCACAAAATATACAAATTCCAAAATCAATACTGTAATTAAGCAATCGTTTTTTTCGAATATTAGTTTCCAATTTCCAATCAACAACCGGCAGATCTATAGGACATACTCGAACACATACTTCACAAGCAATGCATTTATCAAATTCGAAATGGATTCGACCGCGGAAACGTTCTGATGTTATTAATTTTTCATAGGGATATTGAATAGTTACAGGTAAACGATTTGTGTGGGATAAGGTAATCATGAAACCCTGACCAATATACCTTGCAGCTCGTAGGGTTTGTTGACCATAATTCATGAACCCGGTTATCATAGGAAGCATATTGTAATTATCTATGAATAATTTGATCTTTGTTTCTTTCTCTTGTTTAAAACAAGTAATGAATATCTTGGATTGATTTTCAATTTAGAGTGAAAAGAGTTGGAAAGAAGTTGTTAATAATAGATTACCAAGGGAAATCGGTAAAAGAAATTTCCATCCAAGATTTAATAGTTGATCCATTCTTAGCCTAGGTAAAGTCCATCTGGTTGCGATAGAAATGAACAAGAACAAATAAGTTTTAGCTAATGTAATAAAGATACCAATTGTTGTTCCAAAAATTTGATCCTTTTCAAATAGCTCCAGCATAGATATATACGGAATAGAAATATTCCAACCGCCTAAGTATAGAACTGTTACAAATAATGAGGAAATTAATAGATTTAGATAAGAAGCAACATAAAATAAACCAAATTTGATACCGGAATATTCAGTTTGATAACCTGCTATTAATTCTTCTTCCGCTTCTGGTAAATCAAAAGGTAACCTCTCGCATTCTGCTAGGGAAGAAATTAGAAAAATGATAAAACCTATAGGTTGACGCCACAAATTCCATCCCCAAAAACCATATTTTGATTGTGCCTCAACTATATCAACTGTACTTAAACTGTTAGATAATCCTAGTCGGTGATAACATTACTATTCTCACCGCTATTACAAAACCGTACATGAGGTTTTCGCCTCATACGGCTCCTCGGGGGCCGTAAATAAATATAAGGACCAGATTAGTATTATTTAGATGGATATGATGTGTTCTAAAATGGATTAAATAGAAATATATCTGGGGTCCCGAATTATACCAATGGAATTCTGTCTGCTCAAATTCTAAAACTAAAAAACGCGCTTCGGAATTCATCTCATCCTTTACAAATTTTAATTTCTATTTGTTGAGTAATAACTTAATCCTTTAATAAAGCACCCCTTGTAAAACTAAACCTAGGTTTTTCAGCCCGTCGTGTTTTTCAATTACGAAAAAGAATTAAACATCCTATTAGTTTCTTATTCATGATAGAAATTCTATTTTATTTTCGAAATCTATAAAAAAAAATATACTTGTTTCGTTCCTATTCTTCTTTCTTTCTTTTTTAGAAAAAAAGTAGGTGGACTTAAAAAAAAATAAAGGATTATTTCGTTTCTGATAGTCATTACATTTATCGGTGGATGGGAGCATACTCTGAATCGGAATCTTGGGGAGTACTGCCTGATAATTTCTACAAATTTCAAGCCCCAATTAACCTTCTTTTTTTGTTATCTTATGTTATGCATAAATATCCTTTTCAATTTGGTTAATCTCTATTACAAATTCTTTGTGTATTTTGGTGTTTCTAACCATCCACGCGTTTTTACCTAATTGCCGATCACTTTGTAATATATGTATATGTATAGTAATTTATATAACTGATAGTGAAAACGTCATACGGTTAATATTTTTTTTAACCCGCTTCAAGCCCGGCTGACTAATCAACCAACCTTGGGGTAAAGCGATTCTTACGCTTACGTTTATTTCCATTTAACCTTTGTACATAGGAAATGAGACTTAATTTTTCTTTTTACTGCTAATTTCTGAGCAGTTTTTTTTCACTCATATATAACTATCAAATTCAAATTCCTTTTATTAAGATAAACCCGAAAGATAAATATATATATTCCGTTTTTTTTTTCATTTTTTTTTTATCTAGAAGAAACGGAATAAACCTTTCTGTTTCAACGAATCGCACGTAGAGATATTGATAAAACACATAGAGTTAATGGTATTTCATAACTAATCGCTTGAGCAGCAGCTCGCAGACCACCTAAAAAAGAATATTTATTATTTGATCCATATCCTGACATAAGAAGTCCGATCGGAGCAACACTTGAGATGGCAATCCATAAAAAAATACCGATATTGAGATCCGCTAAAACAAGGTGATTGCTAAAAGGAATTACTGAATAACTTAGTAAAATAGAGATAACTGCTATAGATGGTCCAATACTAAATAAAGGAGTATTTCCTCTAGATGGACGAAGATCTTCTTTGAAAAGTAGTTTTGTCCCGTCGGCTAAAGCTTGAAGAATTCCTAACGGGCCGGCGTATTCAGGTCCAATACGTTGTTGTATCCCTGCAGATATTTCTCTTTCTAACCACACAATTACTAGTACACCAGTTATGATTCCCAATACAAGAGAAAATATAGGGACAAATATCCATATGAGTCCATAGACCTCTTTTAAAGATTCCAATCTAAGAAAAGAATTTATTGTTTGTACTTCTGTTGCATAAATTATCATTTTAACGATCAACTTCTCCCATAATTATATCTATGCTACCGAGTATCGTCATAATATCAGCCAATTTCATTCTTTTAACTAGTTCAGGAAGAATTTGCAAATTAATAAAACCCGGCGGTCGGATTTTCCATCTCCAAGGAAAACCACTTTGATCTCCTATGAGAAAAATTCCCAATTCCCCTTTTGGAGCTTCAACTCTTACGTAAAGTTCTTGTTTCGATAATTCAAAAGTAGGGGAAGGTTTTTTACTAATGAATCGATATTCAAAATCATTCCACTCTGGATTCCTTTTTTTATCAAAGCCTCTGCTTTCTAAATTTTCATAGGGACCCCCCGGAAGTCCTTCCAGAGCCTGTTGAATAATTTTGATGGATTCTGTCATTTCGCTAAGTCGTACTAAATAACGAGCTAATGAATCTCCTTGTTTTTGCCACTGAATTTCCCATTCAAATTCATCGTAAGACTCATAACGATCAACTTTACGAAGATCCCATGGTATTCCGGATGCGCGTAACATTGGTCCGGATAAACCCCAATTTATTGCTTCTTCCCCACCAATAATCCCAACGCCTTCAACTCGTTCTAAAAAAATAGGATTTCGTGTAATAAGTTTTTGATATTCAACAACCTCTGTTAAAAAATAATCACAAAAATCCAAGCATTTATCTATCCAACCATAAGGTAAATCCGCCGCTATTCCTCCAATACGAAAAAAATTATGCATCATTCTCATACCGGTGGCAGCTTCGAATAGATCATATACAAATTCTCGTTCTCTGAAAATATAGAAAAAGGGAGTCTGTGCCCCAATATCTGCCATAAAAGGGCCAAGCCATAACAGATGAGAAGCTATACGACTCAATTCTAGCATAATTACTCTGATATAGCTGGCTCTTTTAGGAACTTGAATATTTCCTAATTGTTCGGGTCCGTTTACTGTTATTGCTTCTGTAAACATAGTAGCTAAATAATCCCACCGCGTTACATAAGGTAAATATTGTATAATTGCTCGGTTTTCTGCAATTTTTTCCATTCCTCTGTGTAAATAACCCAATATGGGTTCACAATCAACAACATCCTCACCGTCTAGAGTAACAATTAAGCGAAGAACACCGTGCATGGATGGGTGGTGAGGTCCCATATTGACTATCATAAGATCTTTTCCTGTAACTGGTCTCTTCATAAGTTTTTCCTTGATTCGTTCTGGTATGAATTAGATTGCTGAAAAAGAAGTTTATTCAAAAATTCAAGATCTAAAAAATTAACTAATTCACAATTTTGGAATTTAACGAGTTTTTAATTCCCGAATATTCAACTGATTAATTAATTCTTTATAACGTACTCTATTTTTTTTTGACAAATAAGCCAGCAGTCGTTGACGTTTTCCCAGAATTTTTCGTAGACCTCTCTGAGATAAATAATCTTTTCTGTGCAATTCCAAATGTGAAGTAAGTCTTCGTATCTTATTAGTGAAACTGACTACTTGAAATTCAACAGATCCCTTGCTTTCTTCTTTTTTTTCTTGAAATGAAATGAATGTATTTTTTATCATAAAAAGAAATCCTTCCCTTTTTAATATGAATTGAAAGATATGAATTTTACTGATCAGTAATAATAATGGTAGTTTTTTTGTACAAGGATCCGAATTTAATTATCAACTTATTAATTCTTAATTTTATAAAAAAAAAGTTTAAATTTCGATCTAAAAAAGGAGGATTTTAAAAATTTATTTATGAATTCGCTCTGAGTGGTATCTATGTCATTAATTCAATGAATCTCATGTATAAAGATTGAATTAAAAAAAATCCCTCACATTTGTGCATCCAATTGTTTTCATATACCGTAACTTATATTATATATTGTTCATATACCGTAACTTAATACTATATATATAGTCAAAATATAGTAAAAAGGATCTACCATTAATGCATTTGAAATCGCGTATACATGTGTATTCTTATCATACTGAAATGATTTCCATTAGTCGTATTAAACCAATAGCGATTCATACAAGCTAAATCTTCTAATCGAAAATTGGGCCAAAGAAAGGATTTTAATTTAATTAGGTTTTTTTTATCCTTATCAAGATCTTTCTTTTTATTCAAAACTGTGGTCAAGTTTTGAATATTTGTATCAAATTTTGAATTTCTATCCCTTGCATTTTTTTTTTTTAAATTGAAACAAATTAGAATTCGAAATTCTTTACGTCGTTTAGGGGATAGAATAGTTTCAGGGACAAAGAAATTTAAACTTTTTTTTTTATAAATATAGCTTTTTTTTTTTGATCTTTTACTTATTTTTTGTTTATTTTTATGAACCAATGAAATCCCGATGGTTCTATATATAATAAGTTGGCCGTCGTTTTTTACAGACAAACGAACAGGTTCAACAATCAATATTCCTTTTTTCATTAATTTTGAAAAAGTGAAATTCTTCTCAATCATTAGAATATCTAAGCTCATCTCTCCTCTTTCAATACAAGATATCGTTATCTCGGTTGGATTTTTTAGTCTAACCAAGAGACAGTATGCTTTTACATTATTGAGGATTTTTTGATTAAAAAAACAATTCCATCGCAATTGAAAACGCGAATACCTTTTGAGAAATAAGTCAAGTTCCGCTTCGGTATTGCTTTTTGGTTTTTTTTTATTTTTACGTTTTTTTATCTTCGATTCTGTATAATTTTCTTCAATATTTTTTTCTTGCTTTGATAGAGCTGATTCCGTATTTATTTTTGTTTCTTTATCTGATTCAAACTCTTCTTGACCTGCTGATTCGTTTTCTTCTTTATTTAGATTAAAAAACCGAAGGAATTTTTTTTCGTTTGATGGTATAAAACCTTTTTTCTTTAGGGTGATCTGTTTATTCACATTTTTTGTTTCATTAAAATTGAAAAGAAGTGATTTAATTGGTATGACCCACGGTTTCATTTTATATGTACTAGAAAATAAGAAAAATTCTGGAAAGAAAAAAAAGTCAAAATTTGTTATACGAGGATTTAGTATTTCTTCATTCATTCCCATCCAATCAAAAAAATTTATTTTTTGATTGGCAAGACTCGTCTTAGTTATTTTATAAATTCTTTTATAATTCTTAACTTTAGTTTTAATATATTTTTTTTTACTCCTAGTATCAAGCTCAATATTTACTTTTTTTCTAAACCAAAAGTTGAGAATTCTCCAATCCAAATATTTTCTATGCAAAATTTCCCCTATACTGCGAATATTATATTTTTCTAGAAAACAAGAGATTAAAAAATTTTCTAGGCCTGTAGACATATCAAAAAATTTTTCTGTAGAATGAATAGATTTGTAGCAAAAAAGATTATATATAGAATCCTTTTTGAAATTCTGTTTATGTTTTGGATTGAAAAATAAGTTAGCCTCACAAAAATTTTGTTTTTTGTAATTATCAAAAATTTTTTTTTCGTATGAATCCACTTTGTTTAAACTTGGATTTAGAACTAGAGAGTCTTGGTTTAGTTTTTTTTTCCATTTTTGGGTTACTAATCTAGCCCATGCAATCTGAGGTAAATTATATTGAGAATGACTTCGTAACCAGTTTTTCCATTGATTTATTTCGGAATTTAAAAGGGTTTTATCTTTCCATTCATAATGAAAGATTCCTTGTTCTTTAAAAAAATCTTTTATTTGATTCTTAACAAAAAAGGATGTTATGTATATGTTATATTCAAAAAAAGACTTTAATTTAGAAAAGTTACTAACTTGAATTTGTGATAATTTGTAAAATACATATGCTTGTGATAAAGAGCATAAGTCATAACTAAAAAAATTTTTTTTTGATATGAAATTTTTTATAGTCGAAATAAAATAAATGGTATTTTTTTTTTTTTTTTTTTCTCCATTTTCCTCATTCTTGTAAATATATACATCAAGAATTTTTTTTGTTGAATCAACAAAAAGTTGTGTAGTAATTCTTGGAATATTAATAATACCTAGAAAAATAGAAATAGACAGTTGTTCAACGCAAAATTGAAAAAAAAAAAAAGATTTACGAATTAATCGAGTTTTTTTTTTTTTTAATGTCTGCCAACTTTTTTTTGATGACTCAATTATTTTAGAATCATAACACAGTTTGTTACAACTATTAGTTAGTTTTTCTTTTTCTTTTGAAATTTTTTTCGTTTGATTTCTGATTGTCTTTATTTTATCAATCACATTTTTTATTTTGTTTTCGCTGAGTGAAGAATTTGGCCACTCCGTCGATTTTTTTTGAACAGATAGTTCATGAATCATCTGATTACTCATTATTGAATCTTTTTTAGTTTCATTTAATTCATATATTTCTCTCGGGCCAACTAATGGAATTCTATTTCGTTTTGAAAGGTTTTTTTTTTTTTCTTTTAGAAAAAGCAAGTTTTTTATAATCCAGTTTTTAATTTCTTTTTCGACTTTTAGGAAAATTGTTGCTCTTTCTTTGAAAATCCTTAAAACCGGAAAAGACTTCGTTTTGGATTTTTTGATTCTTTTTTTTAATTCTTTAAAAATAGGTTTAAAAAAAGAAGGCTTTGGTTTGGTAGAACCAAAAGGTAGGTCAGTTTCCAGCCCCCAAACTGTTAAAAAACGAAAATCATTTTTTTCTCCTTTTGTTTTTTTTAGTCGAGCCTTCTGAGATGATTGAAATTTATATTTATGCCAAGGTTTAAGATAAAACGGAAATAGGATTTTTATCTGAATACCATCCGTTAACCAGTTTCGTGGAAATTCTGTTTCGGATAGTTGAACCCCATTATAAGTACATTTAACATGCATTTCACGTTTCCACTCCTTTAAATCCTCTTCCCACTCGGGAAGTTGAAATAATACGATACGGATGCTATTTTTAATTATTATCAATAAAGGTAATATAATATATTTTCTAAGAATAGATTGAGTTACTAAAATAAAACCTCTTATTATTTGAGCAAATAAGAAGCTATCCCAAGTTTCCGCAATTTCTATACGTCTTTGTTCTTCTTTTTTTGATTGTTCTTCTTCGTTTTTATCAAAAAAAATTTTTTTTTTCCACATGAAATTTCTAAGAATTTTTTTTTTTAGCCCCCATATATCAAACGAAAAAAAAAAAATTTATCTATTCTATCAAAAAAAAGGGGCGAATGTGCTTTTGCTTGCAAAAATTCCCAAATAACAGTTTTACGCCTTTGGGAACGCATGGATCCTTTAATTATCTCTCGACGAAAATCAGATTGTTGTGAATAACGGATCAAAGCCATTTCATCTGTTTGATCAGAATTTTGATTATCTTTGAGATTAGTATAAATCTCGTTATGCGGTTCTTTTAAATCAGTAAAAACCACTACACGTTTTGCTTTTCTTGAACGAATTCCAGGTTCGGTTGGTATATTTTCTTCAGTTTCAGCTTCCAATTCTTCCAATTCACTTGTTAATTTGTATGACCATTGAGGAACTTGTTTATTGATTTCATGGAAATCAATAAAATTTTTTATAAGAGTTTGATCATTATTATAAATTATAACGACATCAAATAAAATTTTGAAAATTTTTATTTCTTCTTCTGACTGAATTTTTTCTTCTTGGGGTTCGGAAAAAAAATAAAGTTTTTTCTCTATTGATAAAGACTTTCTTTTAAATTTTTCTATTGTTTGCTCAAATTTTTGAGAATTAATCTTCAGAAGTATAGCATGAATTTTGTTTATCCAAGATCCTCTTATATTCTTTTTTTTATAGGTTTTGGTTATGATTTGGAACGGAGATAATTTTTTGATTCTTCCGCGCGAAATCCCATGTAAAAATGGATCATAAATTTTAGGTAAATATTCTTTTTGAGTTTCGTTATGACAAAATCGAGTTGTTTTTTCCAGTATATTTTCAATAGACCCTTTTTTATCTAAAGCTTCAATTCTATTTAAAAATTCGTTTTTTAAATTTTCCTTTTTTTCTTCATTGACCAAACTCCAACAAGTATAAACTTGATCCGAGGTTTTTTTTTCTGTTGTAAATGAAGGGATCTTTTTTTGTATCATTTCAAAAAAAGTTGAAAGGTTGGGGGGATATGTAAAAGATATTCGTTCTTTTCCATCACTTTGGCATGTATAAAAAAAATATTGTGACATTTCATTTCTTACAGTATTTTCAATTTTATCATTTTTTATATATCGATTTGGTCTATTCCATCTTTTATAATCGAAAACTAGAGTTACAAAAGGTTTTTCAAACCATAAAAAACGATCCTCTTTTTTTTTTATTTTGAAAAATTCTAAATTAGAATTTTCTTTATTTCCATCTCGATTTTCAGAAACTGTTTTATAGTTATAGTATGTTCGAACGTGGAATTCATCATCCTTATTAATTTTGTCTTTTCCATTCACTCCGATTTCTTCCATTTCATCGATTTTGTCCAGATCCTCCCTTTCTTCCGAAAAAATTCTATTGCATTCTATCTCATCGTATCACATTCTGTTCTGTGATATTTGAGAATCACCGTCAATACCTCGGTGTAGGTCCGGGATAATCCTTTATTCCATAGTCCTGGGGCTATTTACAACTAGCCAATTCAGAATTTGCAGGTGTACTAACAAGTGCATCTTTGATGCAGTCATCGATTCTCCCGAGAGTTCACAATTACCGCGCGCAAACATATTCATTTAATGACTTAATGATGAGGAACGCATTTTTTCTATGCTACTAATACTTGTACTTGCTCTGCTATTCTGCCCAAGCCTGGCTGAGGAAGAGTTACGGGGCTTCGAAAAATATGCTGATTCGGCCGGTAATCATACTATATGTAAAAAAAAAGCGATAGATATAATAGATATATATATCTAAATTCAAATAAAAAAGAAGGCCACTCCACTCTATTTCGACAAAAGACCCATCCCCAACCAAGTTCCATAGCTTTGAGTCCGCTATCCCGAGCATGATTTTCCTACCCCCGGAGGGAAAGGTCCTTCCTTTTGGGCCGGTTTGGGCGAGGAGGGATTCGAACCCCACACCGTGGTTCGTAGCACGTGCTCTAATCCTCTGAGCTACAAGCCCCACCCCGTCTCCACTGGATCTGTTCCCAGGAGTACCGTAACTGGAACTCTCGGGAGACCGATACTCAAAAGATGCACTTGTTAGTACACCTGCAAATTCTGGTTGGAAGTTGTAAATGCCCCAGGACTATGGAATAAAGGTTATCCCGGGGTTGAACCGGGATTGACGGGATTTCAAATTCACAGAATAGAATGTTACATTTTTCATAGAATGCAATAGAAATTTTTCGGAAGAAAGGGAGGATCTGGACAAAATCGATGAAATGGAAGAAATCGGAGTGAATGGAAAAGACAAAATTAATAAGGATGATGAATTCCACGTTCGAACATACTATAACTATAAAACAGTTTCTGAAAATCGAGATGGAAATAAAGAAAATTCTAATTTAGAATTTTTCAAAATAAAAAAAAAAAAGAGATCGTTTTTTATGGTTTGAAAAACCTTTTGTAACTCTAGTTTTCGATTATAAAAGATGGAATAGACCAAATCGATATATAAAAAATGATAAAATTGAAAATACTGTAAGAAATGAAATGTCACAATATTTTTTTTATACATGCCAAAGTGATGGAAAAGAACGAATATCTTTTACATATCCCCCCAACCTTTCAACTTTTTTTGAAATGATACAAAAAAAGATCCCTTCATTTACAACAGAAAAAAAAACCTCGGATCAAGTTTATACTTGTTGGAGTTTGGTCAATGAAGAAAAAAAGGAAATTTAAAAAACGAATTTTTAAATAGAATTGAAGCTTTAGATAAAAAGGGTCTATTGAAAATATACTGGAAAAAACAACTCGATTTTGTCATAACGAAACTCAAAAAGAATTACCTAAAATTTATGATCCATTTTTACATGGGATTTCGCGCGGAAGAATCAAAAAATTATCTCCGTTCCAAATCATAACCAAAACCTATAAAAAAAAGAATATAAGAGGATCTTGGATAAACAAAATTCATGCTATACTTCTGAAGATTAATTCTCAAAAATTTGAGCAAACAATAGAAAAATTTAAAAGAAAGTCTTTATCAATAGAGAAAAAACTTTATTTTTTTTCCGAACCCCAAGAAGAAAAATTCAGTCAGAAGAAGAAATAAAATTTTGAAAATTTTATTTGATGTCGTTATAATTTATAATAATGATCAAACTCTTATAAAAAATTTTATTGATTTCCATGAAATCAATAAACAAGTTCCTCAATGGTCATACAAATTAACAAGTGAATTGGAAGAATTGGAAGCTGAAACTGAAGAAAATATACCAACCGAACCTGGAATTCGTTCAAGAAAAGCAAAACGTGTAGTGGTTTTTACTGATTTAAAAGAACCGCATAACGAGATTTATACTAATCTCAAAGATAATCAAAATTCTGATCAAACAGATGAAATGGCTTTGATCCGTTATTCACAACAATCTGATTTTCGTCGAGAGATAATTAAAGGATCCATGCGTTCCCAAAGGCGTAAAACTGTTATTTGGGAATTTTTGCAAGCAAAAGCACATTCGCCCCTTTTTTTTGATAGAATAGATAATTTTTTTTTTTTTCGTTTGATATATGGGGGCTAAAAAAAAAATTCTTAGAAATTTCATGTGGAAAAAAAAAATTTTTTTTGATAAAAACGAAGAAGAACAATCAAAAAAAGAAGAACAAAGACGTATAGAAATTGCGGAAACTTGGGATAGCTTCTTATTTGCTCAAATAATAAGAGGTTTTATTTTAGTAACTCAATCTATTCTTAGAAAATATATTATATTACCTTTATTGATAATAATTAAAAATAGCATCCGTATCGTATTATTTCAACTTCCCGAGTGGGAAGAGGATTTAAAGGAGTGGAAACGTGAAATGCATGTTAAATGTACTTATAATGGGGTTCAACTATCCGAAACAGAATTTCCACGAAACTGGTTAACGGATGGTATTCAGATAAAAATCCTATTTCCGTTTTATCTTAAACCTTGGCATAAATATAAATTTCAATCATCTCAGAAGGCTCGACTAAAAAAACAAAAGGAGAAAAAAATGATTTTCGTTTTTTAACAGTTTGGGGGCTGGAAACTGACCTACCTTTTGGTTCTACCAAACCAAAGCCTTCTTTTTTTAAACCTATTTTTAAAGAATTAAAAAAAGAATCAAAAAATCCAAAACGAAGTCTTTTCCGGTTTTAAGGATTTTCAAAGAAAGAGCAACAATTTTCCTAAAAGTCGAAAAAGAAATTAAAAAGAAATTAAACTATTATAAAACTTGCTTTTTCTAAAAGAAAAAAAAAAACCTTTCAAAACGAAATAGAATTCCATTAGTTGGCCCGAGAGAAATATATGAATTAAATGAAACTAAAAAAGATTCAATAATGAGTAATCAGATGATTCATGAACTATCTGTTCAAAAAAAATCGACGGAGTGGCCAAATTCTTCACTCAGCGAAAACAAAATAAAAAATGTGATTGATAAAATAAAGACAATCAGAAATCAAACGAAAAAATTTCAAAAGAAAAGAAAAACTAACTAATAGTTGTAACAAACTGTGTTATGATTCTAAAATAATTGAGTCATCAAAAAAAAGTTGGCAGACATTAAAAAAAAAAAAACTCGATTAATTCGTAAATCTTTTTTTTTTTTCAATTTTGCGTTGAACAACTGTCTATTTCTATTTTTCTAGGTATTATTAATATTCCAAGAATTACTACACAACTTTTTGTGATTCAACAAAAAAATTCTTGATGTATATATTTACAAGAATGAGGAAAATGGAGAAAAAAAAAAAAAAAAAATACCATTTATTTTATTTCGACTATAAAAAATTTCATATCAAAAAAAAATTTTTTTAGTTATGACTTATGCTCTTTATCACAAGCATATGTATTTTACAAATTATCACAAATTCAAGTTAGTAACTTTTCTAAATTAAAGTCTTTTTTTGAATATAACATATACATAACATCCTTTTTTGTTAAGAATCAAATAAAAGATTTTTTTAAAGAACAAGGAATCTTTCATTATGAATGGAAAGATAAAACCCTTTTAAATTCCGAAATAAATCAATGGAAAAACTGGTTACGAAGTCATTCTCAATATAATTTACCTCAGATTGCATGGGCTAGATTAGTAACCCAAAAATGGAAAAAAAAACTAAACCAAGACTCTCTAGTTCTAAATCCAAGTTTAAACAAAGTGGATTCATACGAAAAAAAAATTTTTGATAATTACAAAAAACAAAATTTTTGTGAGGCTAACTTATTTTTCAATCCAAAACATAAACAGAATTTCAAAAAGGATTCTATATATAATCTTTTTTGCTACAAATCTATTCATTCTACAGAAAAATTTTTTGATATGTCTACAGGCCTAGAAAATTTTTTAATCTCTTGTTTTCTAGAAAAATATAATATTCGCAGTATAGGGGAAATTTTGCATAGAAAATATTTGGATTGGAGAATTCTCAACTTTTGGTTTAGAAAAAAAGTAAATATTGAGCTTGATACTAGGAGTAAAAAAAAATATATTAAAACTAAAGTTAAGAATTATAAAAGAATTTATAAAATAACTAAGACGAGTCTTGCCAATCAAAAAATAAATTTTTTTGATTGGATGGGAATGAATGAAGAAATACTAAATCCTCGTATAACAAATTTTGACTTTTTTTTCTTTCCAGAATTTTTCTTATTTTCTAGTACATATAAAATGAAACCGTGGGTCATACCAATTAAATCACTTCTTTTCAATTTTAATGAAACAAAAAATGTGAATAAACAGATCACCCTAAAGAAAAAAGGTTTTATACCATCAAACGAAAAAAAATTCCTTCGGTTTTTTAATCTAAATAAAGAAGAAAACGAATCAGCAGGTCAAGAAGAGTTTGAATCAGATAAAGAAACAAAAATAAATACGGAATCAGCTCTATCAAAGCAAGAAAAAAATATTGAAGAAAATTATACAGAATCGAAGATAAAAAAACGTAAAAATAAAAAAAAACCAAAAAGCAATACCGAAGCGGAACTTGACTTATTTCTCAAAAGGTATTCGCGTTTTCAATTGCGATGGAATTGTTTTTTTAATCAAAAAATCCTCAATAATGTAAAAGCATACTGTCTCTTGGTTAGACTAAAAAATCCAACCGAGATAACGATATCTTGTATTGAAAGAGGAGAGATGAGCTTAGATATTCTAATGATTGAGAAGAATTTCACTTTTTCAAAATTAATGAAAAAAGGAATATTGATTGTTGAACCTGTTCGTTTGTCTGTAAAAAACGACGGCCAACTTATTATATATAGAACCATCGGGATTTCATTGGTTCATAAAAATAAACAAAAAATAAGTAAAAGATCAAAAAAAAAAGCTATATTTATAAAAAAAAAGTTTAAATTTCTTTGTCCCTGAAACTATTCTATCCCCTAAACGACGTAAAGAATTTCGAATTCTAATTTGTTTCAATTTAAAAAAAAAAATGCAAGGGATAGAAATTCAAAATTTGATACAAATATTCAAAACTTGACCACAGTTTTGAATAAAAAGAAAGATCTTGATAAGGATAAAAAAACCTAATTAAATTAAAATCCTTTCTTTGGCCCAATTTTCGATTAGAAGATTTAGCTTGTATGAATCGCTATTGGTTTAATACGACTAATGGAAATCATTTCAGTATGATAAGAATACACATGTATACGCGATTTCAAATGCATTAATGGTAGATCCTTTTTACTATATTTTGACTATATATATAGTATTAAGTTACGGTATATGAACAATATATAATATAAGTTACGGTATATGAAAACAATTGGATGCACAAATGTGAGGGATTTTTTTTAATTCAATCTTATACATGATGATTCATTGATTAATGACATAGATACCACTCAGAGCGAATTCATAAATAAATTTTTAAAATCCTCCTTTTTTAGATCGAAATTTAAACTTTTTTTTTATAAAATTAAGAATTAATAAGTTGATAATTAAATTCGGATCCTTGTACAAAAAAACTACCATTATTATTACTGATCAGTAAAATTCATATCTTTCAATTCATATTAAAAAGGGAAGGATTTCTTTTTATGATAAAAAATACATTCATTTCATTTCAAGAAAAAAAGAAGAAAGCAAGGGATCTGTTGAATTTCAAGTAGTCAGTTTCACTAATAAGATACGAAGACTTACTTCACATTTGGAATTGCACAGAAAAGATTATTTATCTCAGAGAGGTCTACGAAAAATTCTGGGAAAACGTCAACGACTGCTGGCTTATTTGTCAAAAAAAAATAGAGTACGTTATAAAGAATTAATTAATCAGTTGAATATTCGGGAATTAAAAACTCGTTAAATTCCAAAATTGTGAATTAGTTAATTTTTTAGATCTTGAATTTTTGAATAAACTTCTTTTTCAGCAATCTAATTCATACCAGAACGAATCAAGGAAAAACTTATGAAGAGACCAGTTACAGGAAAAGATCTTATGATAGTCAATATGGGACCTCACCACCCATCCATGCACGGTGTTCTTCGCTTAATTGTTACTCTAGACGGTGAGGATGTTGTTGATTGTGAACCCATATTGGGTTATTTACACAGAGGAATGGAAAAAATTGCAGAAAACCGAGCAATTATACAATATTTACCTTATGTAACGCGGTGGGATTATTTAGCTACTATGTTTACAGAAGCAATAACAGTAAACGGACCCGAACAATTAGGAAATATTCAAGTTCCTAAAAGAGCCAGCTATATCAGAGTAATTATGCTAGAATTGAGTCGTATAGCTTCTCATCTGTTATGGCTTGGCCCTTTTATGGCAGATATTGGGGCACAGACTCCCTTTTTCTATATTTTCAGAGAACGAGAATTTGTATATGATCTATTCGAAGCTGCCACCGGTATGAGAATGATGCATAATTTTTTTCGTATTGGAGGAATAGCGGCGGATTTACCTTATGGTTGGATAGATAAATGCTTGGATTTTTGTGATTATTTTTTAACAGAGGTTGTTGAATATCAAAAACTTATTACACGAAATCCTATTTTTTTAGAACGAGTTGAAGGCGTTGGGATTATTGGTGGGGAAGAAGCAATAAATTGGGGTTTATCCGGACCAATGTTACGCGCATCCGGAATACCATGGGATCTTCGTAAAGTTGATCGTTATGAGTCTTACGATGAATTTGAATGGGAAATTCAGTGGCAAAAACAAGGAGATTCATTAGCTCGTTATTTAGTACGACTTAGCGAAATGACAGAATCCATCAAAATTATTCAACAGGCTCTGGAAGGACTTCCGGGGGGTCCCTATGAAAATTTAGAAAGCAGAGGCTTTGATAAAAAAAGGAATCCAGAGTGGAATGATTTTGAATATCGATTCATTAGTAAAAAACCTTCCCCTACTTTTGAATTATCGAAACAAGAACTTTACGTAAGAGTTGAAGCTCCAAAAGGGGAATTGGGAATTTTTCTCATAGGAGATCAAAGTGGTTTTCCTTGGAGATGGAAAATCCGACCGCCGGGTTTTATTAATTTGCAAATTCTTCCTGAACTAGTTAAAAGAATGAAATTGGCTGATATTATGACGATACTCGGTAGCATAGATATAATTATGGGAGAAGTTGATCGTTAAAATGATAATTTATGCAACAGAAGTACAAACAATAAATTCTTTTCTTAGATTGGAATCTTTAAAAGAGGTCTATGGACTCATATGGATATTTGTCCCTATATTTTCTCTTGTATTGGGAATCATAACTGGTGTACTAGTAATTGTGTGGTTAGAAAGAGAAATATCTGCAGGGATACAACAACGTATTGGACCTGAATACGCCGGCCCGTTAGGAATTCTTCAAGCTTTAGCCGACGGGACAAAACTACTTTTCAAAGAAGATCTTCGTCCATCTAGAGGAAATACTCCTTTATTTAGTATTGGACCATCTATAGCAGTTATCTCTATTTTACTAAGTTATTCAGTAATTCCTTTTAGCAATCACCTTGTTTTAGCGGATCTCAATATCGGTATTTTTTTATGGATTGCCATCTCAAGTGTTGCTCCGATCGGACTTCTTATGTCAGGATATGGATCAAATAATAATATTCTTTTTTAGGTGGTCTGCGAGCTGCTGCTCAAGCGATTAGTTATGAAATACCATTAACTCTATGTGTTTTATCAATATCTCTACGTGCGATTCGTTGAAACAGAAAGGTTTATTCCGTTTCTTCTAGATAAAAAAAAATGAAAAAAAAAACGGAATATATATATTATCTTTCGGGTTTATCTTAATAAAAGGAATTTGAATTTGATAGTTATATATGAGTGAAAAAAAACTGCTCAGAAATTAGCAGTAAAAAGAAAAATTAAGTCTCATTTCCTATGTACAAAGGTTAAATGGAAATAAACGTAAGCGTAAGAATCGCTTTACCCCAAGGTTGGTTGATTAGTCAGCCGGGCTTGAAGCGGGTTAAAAAAAATATTAACCGTATGACGTTTTCACTATCAGTTATATAAATTACTATACATATACATATATTACAAAGTGATCGGCAATTAGGTAAAAACGCGTGGATGGTTAGAAACACCAAAATACACAAAGAATTTGTAATAGAGATTAACCAAATTGAAAAGGATATTTATGCATAACATAAGATAACAAAAAAAGAAGGTTAATTGGGGCTTGAAATTTGTAGAAATTATCAGGCAGTACTCCCCAAGATTCCGATTCAGAGTATGCTCCCATCCACCGATAAATGTAATGACTATCAGAAACGAAATAATCCTTTATTTTTTTTTAAGTCCACCTACTTTTTTTCTAAAAAAGAAAGAAAGAAGAATAGGAACGAAACAAGTATATTTTTTTTTATAGATTTCGAAAATAAAATAGAATTTCTATCATGAATAAGAAACTAATAGGATGTTTAATTCTTTTTCGTAATTGAAAAACACGACGGGCTGAAAAACCTAGGTTTAGTTTTACAAGGGGTGCTTTATTAAAGGATTAAGTTATTACTCAACAAATAGAAATTAAAATTTGTAAAGGATGAGATGAATTCCGAAGCGCGTTTTTTAGTTTTAGAATTTGAGCAGACAGAATTCCATTGGTATAATTCGGGACCCCAGATATATTTCTATTTAATCCATTTTAGAACACATCATATCCATCTAAATAATACTAATCTGGTCCTTATATTTATTTACGGCCCCCGAGGAGCCGTATGAGGCGAAAACCTCATGTACGGTTTTGTAATAGCGGTGAGAATAGTAATGTTATCACCGACTAGGATTATCTAACAGTTTAAGTACAGTTGATATAGTTGAGGCACAATCAAAATATGGTTTTTGGGGATGGAATTTGTGGCGTCAACCTATAGGTTTTATCATTTTTCTAATTTCTTCCCTAGCAGAATGCGAGAGGTTACCTTTTGATTTACCAGAAGCGGAAGAAGAATTAATAGCAGGTTATCAAACTGAATATTCCGGTATCAAATTTGGTTTATTTTATGTTGCTTCTTATCTAAATCTATTAATTTCCTCATTATTTGTAACAGTTCTATACTTAGGCGGTTGGAATATTTCTATTCCGTATATATCTATGCTGGAGCTATTTGAAAAGGATCAAATTTTTGGAACAACAATTGGTATCTTTATTACATTAGCTAAAACTTATTTGTTCTTGTTCATTTCTATCGCAACCAGATGGACTTTACCTAGGCTAAGAATGGATCAACTATTAAATCTTGGATGGAAATTTCTTTTACCGATTTCCCTTGGTAATCTATTATTAACAACTTCTTTCCAACTCTTTTCACTCTAAATTGAAAATCAATCCAAGATATTCATTACTTGTTTTAAACAAGAGAAAGAAACAAAGATCAAATTATTCATAGATAATTACAATATGCTTCCTATGATAACCGGGTTCATGAATTATGGTCAACAAACCCTACGAGCTGCAAGGTATATTGGTCAGGGTTTCATGATTACCTTATCCCACACAAATCGTTTACCTGTAACTATTCAATATCCCTATGAAAAATTAATAACATCAGAACGTTTCCGCGGTCGAATCCATTTCGAATTTGATAAATGCATTGCTTGTGAAGTATGTGTTCGAGTATGTCCTATAGATCTGCCGGTTGTTGATTGGAAATTGGAAACTAATATTCGAAAAAAACGATTGCTTAATTACAGTATTGATTTTGGAATTTGTATATTTTGTGGTAATTGTGTTGAGTATTGTCCAACAAATTGTTTGTCAATGACTGAAGAATATGAGTTTTCAACTTATGATCGTCACGAGTTGAATTATAATCAAATCGCTTTGGGGCGTTTACCAATGTCAGTAATTGACGATTATACTATTCGAACAATTTTGAATTCACCTCAAACAAAAAATGGGTAAACCCATTAATTTTATTAAAAAAGAATGCAAAACTGTTGAATTATATTATATAAAGAATTTAATTAAAAACTTGTATTTATAGAATAATATTAAGTATTAAGGCTCATCCTTTTAATATAATATTTTCGTAATTATTATCTTGCTTGAAATAGATAGGTTGAAAATATTAGAATAAAAAAGCGAAACTGTCTAATAATTGTATCTACATCAATTAATATTCATTAGATTCTAATTTCACTCTATTAGAAACATATTAAAAAAAAATTCCCCGGTTAAATTAATAAGGTCATGAAAAGGATTTCTATTTTTTCTTTTTTTAATAATATAATGGATTTGCCTGGAAAAATACATGATTTTCTTTTAGTTTTTCTGGGATCTGGTCTTCTAGTAGGAGGTCTGGGAGTGGTATTACTTCCTAACCCAATATTTTCAGCCTTTTCCTTAGGATTTGTTCTTGTTTGTATATCTTTATTGTATATTCTAGCAAATTCCCATTTTGTAGCTGCTGCACAACTCCTTATTTACGTGGGAGCCATAAATGTTTTAATCATATTTGCTGTGATGTTCATGAATGATTCCGAATATTCCATAGATTTCAATCTGTGGACTGTTGGGAATGGGATTACTTCAGTGGTTTGTACAACTATTCTTTTTTCATTAATTTCTACTATTCTCGATACGTCATGGTACGGGGTTATTGGACTACAAGATTAAACCAGATTTTAGAACAAGATTTAATAAGTAATAGTCAACAAATAGGAATTCATTTATCAACAGATTTTTTTCTTCCATTTGAACTCATTTCAATAATTCTTTTAGTTGCTTTGATAGGTGCAATTTCTGTGGCTCGTCAATAAAAAAGGTTCCAATTAGTAAAGACCAAAGAAAACTTTGTGTTTGTGTATGTTATGATATTTTTTTCCGTTCATTCAATTTGATTGAATACTATTTCATTTTTTAAATATAAATTTTTATATTTTATATATATTTGAAATTTTTTCCCTAATATAGTTTTTATTCGTACTTTGTTGTTATATCTAGTTGATTGAATCCGGTGAATTGTTTTTATTATTCATATTGATAATGAATCAAAATTGATAAGGAGTTGCTCAATGATACTCGAACATGTACTTGTTTTGAGTGCCTATTTATTTTTGATTGGTCTTTATGGATTGATCACGAGTCGAAATATGGTTAGGGCTCTTATGTGCCTTGAACTTATACTCAATGCAGTTAATATGAATCTCGTAACATTTGCTGATTTTTTTGATAATTCCCAACTAAAAGGGGATATTTTCTGCATTTTTGTTATAGCAATTGCAGCCGCTGAAGCAGCTATTGGATTAGCTATAGTCTCGTCAATTTATCGTAACAGAAAATCAACTCGCATCAACCAATCGACCTTATTAAATAAGTAGCATAAATCAAAAAATTATAGGTTTAAATTTGCATATATGATAGGTTATGACTTACTAGATTAAATTTGTGAAAATTTAAGAAATCAAAGTATTTTAGCCCCATTTTTTACCAATTGAGCCAGAATTCATTAAAAAATTCTATTAAAAGAAATCATTGCTTCATCTAGTATTTTAATTTAATATATCATTTAGTTATAAGTTTACTAGATTGAAAATTTATGACATTAAAAAAACTATAGATCCTATGTCACATTCAGTAAAAATTTATGATACCTGTATAGGATGTACTCAGTGTGTCCGAGCATGTCCTACAGACGTATTAGAAATGATACCTTGGGATGGATGTAAAGCTAAGCAAATAGCTTCTGCCCCAAGAACCGAGGATTGTGTTGGTTGTAAGAGATGTGAATCTGCCTGTCCAACGGATTTTTTGAGCGTTCGAGTTTATTTATGGCATGAAACAACTCGAAGCATGGGTCTAGCTTATTAATACGTTACCGAAAACCTGATTTGAATAAATTTGGAATACATTTTATTTTTTTTATTGACAAGTACTCGTACTCAAAAAAGTTCAATTATATTTTTTTATTTATATATTTTTTGAGTACGCGTTCTTTGGACCTGGTGTATCTTGTCTTTACCACGAATGATTTTCCTTGGTTAACAATAATTGTTGTTTTTCCAATATCTGCCGGTTCATTAATGTTATTTCTCCCGCATAGGGGAAATAAAGTTAATAAGTGGTATACTATATGCATTTGTATCTTAGAACTTCTTCTAACGACTTACGCTTTTTGTTATAATTTTAAACTGGACGATCCATTAATTCAACTGTCCGAAGATTATAAATGGATCAATCTTTTTGATTTTTATTGGAGACTGGGAATAGATGGACTTTCTATAGGAACGATTTTACTGACCGGATTTATTACTACTTTAGCTACTTTAGCGGCTTTTCCAGTTACTCGGGATTCCCGATTATTCTATTTCCTGATGTTAGCAATGTACAGCGGCCAAATAGGATCGTTTTCTTCTCGGGATATTTTACTTTTTTTCATCATGTGGGAATTAGAATTAATTCCCGTTTATCTCCTTTTATCCATGTGGGGTGGAAAGAAACGTTTGTATTCAGCTACAAAATTTATTTTATACACTGCAGGAAGTTCTATTTTTTTATTAATAGGAGTTTTAGGTATAAGTTTATATGGTTCGAACGAACCAACATTAAATTTAGAACTATTAGGGAATCAAGCCTATCCGGTCACACTCGAAATACTCTTTTATATTGGATTTCTTATTGCTTTTGCCGTCAAATCACCGATTATACCTTTACATACTTGGTTACCTGACACCCACGGCGAGGCACATTACAGTACCTGTATGCTTCTCGCTGGAATCTTATTAAAAATGGGAGCATATGGATTGGTTCGAATCAATATGGAATTATTACCTCACGCTCATTCTATGTTTTCTCCTTGGTTGATGGTAGTCGGTACAATCCAAATAATTTATGCAGCTTCAACATCTCCCGGTCAACGTAATTTAAAAAAGAGAATAGCCTATTCTTCTGTATCTCATATGGGTTTTATAATTATAGGTATTGGTTCTATAACGGATCCTGGGCTTAATGGAGCTATTTTACAAATAATCTCTCATGGATTTATTGGCGCTGCACTTTTTTTCTTGGCAGGAACTAGTTATGATAGAATCCGGCTTGTTTATCTTGATGAAATGGGTGGAATGGCTATCTCCATTCCAAAGATATTTACAATGTTCACTATCTTATCGATGGCTTCCCTTGCATTACCGGGCATGAGTGGTTTTGTTGCCGAATTAATCGTTTTTTTTGGAATAATTACCAGCCAAAAATATTTCTTAATTTCAAAAATTTTAATTATTTTTGTAATGGCAATTGGAATGATATTAACTCCTATATATTTATTATCTATGTCACGTCAAATGTTCTATGGATACAAGTTAATTAATGCCAAAAACTTTTCTTTTTTTGATTCTGGACCCCGAGAGTTATTTCTTTCAATCTCTATTCTTCTACCCATAATTGGTATTGGGATTTATCCTGATTTTGTGCTCTCATTAGCAAGTGACAAGGTCGAATCCATTTTATCTAATTATTTTTATGGATAGTTTTCAGGAAATAAAAAAAAACATTAAATTGAATTATAATAAGAAGTCTTTGCTTTTTGTATTGTGAGAACCTTTTGAATCATTGTACTACTTGATTCAAAAGGTTCTTGATGATTTACTACTAAAACTAAATTAGATTTCTTAACTTAGATGAAGTTATATATAGATGCTATTTTTTTTATTTGGATTCTTTTCTTTTTTTGTTAATGTTTTAGTTAATTCGATGTAAATGAACCATAACTATGTAAACCTATTCCTAAAAGATTGACGCCAAAATAGCATATCCAAATTAAAAGAAAACCTAGCGAAGCCACAATTGCAGAATTTATACCTCGAGCATTCCTATTTGTTTTAATATGTAAATAAATTGCGAAGATGGTCCAAGTAATAAATGCCCAGGTTTCTTTCGGATCCCAATTCCAATATGAACCCCATGTTTCATTAGCCCATACAGCTCCTGAAAGAATGCCGACGGTTAAAAAGATAAATCCGAGACTAATAATACGAAAACTCCAATAATCTAATTGTTCAATCAATTGATACCTATAATAATTTCTAGAAAAACTAAAATTAATATTTTGTTGTAGTAAAATAGAATTTCTTTCATTTATGTAGTAAAGTACATCAAAAGAAAATAATTCATTTAATAACATTTTATTTTTCATATTCTTTTTCCAAAAAGTAGATCCGACCTTGCGAAATGTAATGACTAGAAGAGCTATTGATAATAATGATCCGCATAACAGAGCGCCATAGCCTAATATCATCATACTTACGTGCATCATTAACCACTGGGACTGGAGAGCTGGTACTAATATTGCAGACTGAGGCATGTTGTTTAAAAGACCTGAAGTAGCAAAACCCTGAATAAAAATAGCACTTGGCGCAGTTATTGCGTTTAAGTGATTTTTTTTTTTTTTATTAAAATAGGAAACTATATGAATAATTGCAAAAGCCCATGAAAGAAAAATTAATGATTCATATAAATTGCTTAATGGAAAATGTCCTGAATAAATCCAACGCGTAAATAATAATCCTGTTATACCAAAAAACGTAATTACGATTCCTTTATCTGATGAATCAAAAAATCCTATGATTTCATCTAAATTAACTAATAAAGTTAAAAATAAATTAGTAGTACAATTGAAACGACCGAAAAAGATATATGAGTTAATATATGCTCTAAAATTGAAAAAATCATAAAAAATTTGTTAAAAATTAATAAATTAATACTAGGTTTTACCCGATTTTAGAAAACAAGTCGGGTATTAATTTGATTATAAAACTTATAATATCTCTTTTATAAGATCTTATGCCGCTACTCGGACTCGAACCGAGATGCTCTAGCACTGCTTCCTAAGAGCAGCGTGTCTACCAATTTCACCATAGCGGCAACTTGTTCAAAATAATACTAACAAGTTTTTACTCAATCGTCGAGATTCAAATTTTAAATAAAGAAGCTAATTTAATGGAATTTAAAATTGATTTTATTACTAAAAAAATGCTTTTTCTAAAAATTAAAACTTCTCCAAAATCCTTAGAAATTTTAACTAAAATTTGCCTAAGTTGCTCAAGAAAAATGAAAAACAACAATTGTCAAAATATCTATTTTCATGCATCTTTTTATATTGTACAAACATAATATTTTTTGATCGCTTAAAAAAATATCATATATTATTACTTATTAGTATCTAATATTCACTTAATCGTGGATAGATACTTTTATAACTTTGATTCCAAGTAAAGAATATAAGAATTAAGAGAAATAATAATTCCTAAAGGTATAAAGTGAAAAATTTTTGACTTAAATTAATTTAAAGAACCTGTTGATTTCGCTAAAAGATCTTGTATTTCCTAGTTAAGAGGAAATACAAGATCTTTATTTATTTTTTTATTGATGGGGAAAGTAATAACCCCCCTTTTTTTTACAAAATCAATAGGAATCTTTCGTATATTTCGTATATATATATTTATCTTTTTTTTTTTTTTTTTTGGTTCCTATAGATTTTTTTAATTTATATGTATTCTAAAAAATTGGTTTTTACGTTAGGCTAATTCTAATGATTCTAGTGTTTTTTATTTATTTTGTTGTACAAAAAACTTTTTGAATTACCTGTAGAAAGCGATTTCCCTAAGGAAAAAGCTTTCAACGATGTCCAATATCCCTTCCTTTTCCAAATTTTTTTACGAATACGCTTTTTCGAGATAGAAGTACGTTTTTTTGGAACTGCCATTCAAAAATGAAAAAAGTTTTTCAGTGGTATAATTGGATGTCAAAGACATTTATTATTCTATTCTTTCGTACTCCATATTGAGTAATTTTTTTCTTTCAAATTTTATTATATATTATTTTTCAAACAAAACAGACATTCAAAAGTTTAAAACCCAACTATTTTTTCCCTTTTTCTTGAAAAATTTTTTGTATTTAACGTTTTAAATCCGTATAAGAGTGCTCATTTAATTAATCTATACTGATAGATTTAGATTATATTAGAAAAAATTTTATTAAATTTCTTCACTTCATATGTAAAAAAAATATCGATTATAATAATATTTCTTGAAAAAAAAAGCTCACTTAGTGTACTGGAAGACAATCACTAAATTCCATAATTCAATAATAATTCTAAATAATCAAACCCAAATAACTTTTTTTTATACTTAATATTAAGTATTTTTTTGTCGTGTAAATCTTTGTTCTATTCTTAATATATGTATATAAATTATTGTAATACGGAATTATAATTCACTTTTTCTGTATCTGCATAAAATCAAAATTTTTTTTAGTAGTAAAAAAAAAAAAGACAAATCGTTTTTTTTACAGTAACTTAGTAATATTAGTTAATAACTTCTAATTTTTTGATTTGAATATATTTCTTTTCAAAGGTTTATGAAGGATTATACTAATTCGAAAAAATTTCTATTTAAGTTTGAAAAAATGCGCTTTTTTATTATCCCCTTTGAAAAAATATATATATATACAAACCAGTGAATAAGAAATAATAAATTTAAGAATAAAATAAAAAGGGTTTTTTATTTTATGGAACATACATATCAATATTCATGGATCATCCCTTTCATTCCACTTCCAGTACCTATTTTACTCGGAGCTGGACTTCTACTTTTTCCGACAGCAACAAAAAACCTTCGACGTATGTGGACGTTTCTGAGTATTTTTTTGTTAAGTATAGTTATGATCTTTTCGCTCTATCTATCTATTCAACAAATTTTTCTAAGTTGCATTCATCAAAATGTATGGTCTTGGACCATAAATAATGAATTTTCTTTTGAGTTCGGTTACTTTATTGATCCACTTACTTCTATTATGTCAATATTAATTACAACTGTTGGAATTTTGGTTCTGATTTATAGTGATAATTATATGTCTCATGATCAAGGATATCTGAGGTTTTTTGCTTATATGGGTTTTTTTAATACTTCAATGTTAGGATTAGTTACTAGTTCTAATTTGATCCAAGTTTATTTTTTTTGGGAATTAGTTGGAATGTGTTCGTATTTATTAATAGGTTTTTGGTTCACACGACCTATTGCAGCGAATGCCTGTCAAAAAGCTTTTGTAACCAATCGTGTAGGGGATTTTGGTTTATTATTAGGAATTTTAGGTCTTTATTGGATAACTGGCAGTTTCGAATTTCAAGATTTGTTCGAAATATTCAATAATTTAATATTAAATAATAGAATAAATCTCTTATTCCTTACTTTGTGTGCATTTCTATTATTTGTGGGTCCTATTGCTAAATCTGCACAATTTCCTCTTCATGTATGGTTGCCGGATGCCATGGAGGGCCCTACTCCTATTTCGGCTCTTATACATGCTGCTACTATGGTAGCAGCGGGAATTTTTCTTGTAGCTCGTCTTCTTCCTCTTTTTATAGTTATCCCTTCTATAATGTATATAATATCTTTGATAGGTATAATAACAGTACTCTTAGGAGCCACTTTAGCTCTTGCTCAAAAAGATATTAAGAGAGGTTTAGCCTATTCTACAATGTCTCAACTGGGTTATATGATGTTAGCTCTAGGTATGGGGTCTTATAGATCCGCTTTATTTCATTTGATTACTCATGCTTATTCGAAAGCTTTGTTGTTTTTAGGATCTGGATCCATTATTCATTCAATGGAAGCTATAGTTGGCTATTCTCCTGATAAAAGTCAGAATATGATTCTTATGGGTGGTTTGACAAAACATGTGCCGATTACAAAAACTGCCTTTTTAGTAGGAACACTCTCACTTTGTGGTATTCCCCCCCTTGCTTGTTTTTGGTCTAAAGATGAAATTCTTAATGATAGTTTGTTATTTTCGCCAATTTTTGCAATAATAGCTTGTTCAACAGCGGGATTAACCGCATTTTATATGTTTCGGATTTATTTACTTACTTTTGAAGGCCAT
>NW_026015536.1:0-17445 GCF_020379485.1 Brassica napus
GCTTCTTTGCGTCGTTCCAATCAACCCAGATGAATCTCTTGTAATAACTTGATTTGGATACATAAAGTGGTGGAGAATCACCAGGAAGTTGAATAAATCTCATAGGAGTTGGCATTAAGAAGTTATCCCACTTTCAATCAGGTGATTCCAGTTTCCTCAGTTTGGGAATAGCACAGCTTCTCTTCGTCGTTCCAATCAAACCAGGATGAAAACTTTTGTAGAAGCTTGATTTGGATACAAAAAGTGTGGAGACTCACCAGGAAGTTGATAAATCTCATAGGAGTTGGCATGAAGAAGTTATCCCACTTTTCAAATCAGGTGATTCCAGTTTCCCAGTTTGGGAATAGCACAGCTTCTTCGTCGTTCCAATCAACCAGGATGAATCTCTTGTAAGAAGCTTGATTTGGATACATAAAGTGGTGGAGAATCACCAGGAAGTTGAATAAATCTCATAGGAGTTGGCATGAAGAAGTTATCCACTTTCAAATCAGTTGATTCCAGTTTCCCAGTTTGGGAAAAGCACAGCTTCTTCGTCGTTCCAATCAAACCAGGATGAATCTCTTTGTAAGAAGCTTGATTTGGATACATAAAGTGGTGTAGAATCACCAGGAAGTTGAAAAATCTCATAGGAGTGGGGATGAAGAAGTTATCCCCTTTCAAATCAGTGTGGTCCAGTTTCCCGTTGGGAATAGCACAGCTTCTTCGTTCGTCGTCCAATCACCCAGATGGATCTCTTTGTAAGAAGCTTGATTTGGATACATAAAGTGGTGGAGAATCACCAGGAAGTTGAAAAATCTCATAGGAGTGTGGGATGAAGAAGTTATCCCACTTTCAAAATCAGGTGATTCCAGTTTCCAGTTTGGAATAGCACAGCTTCTTTCGTCGTTCCAATCAAACCAGGATGAATCTCTTTGTAAGAAGCTTGATTTGGATACATAAGTGGTGGAGAATCACCAGGAAGTTGAATAAATCTCATAGGAGTTGGCATGAAAAGTTATCCCACTTTCAAATCAGGTGATTCCAGTTCCCAGTTTGGGAATAGCACAGCTTTCTTCGTCGTTCCAATCAACCCAGGATGAATCTCTTTGTAAGAAGCTTGATTTGGATACAAAAGTGGTGGAGAATCACCAGGAAGTTGATAAATCTAATAGGAGTTGGCATGAAGAAGTTATCCCACTTTCAAATCAGGTGATTCCAGTTTCCCAGTTTGGGAATAGCACAGCTTCTTCTTCGTCGTTCCAATCAAACCAGGATGAATCTCTTTGTAGAAGCTTGATTTGGATACATAAAGTGGTGGAATCACCAGGAAGTTGAATAAATCTAATAGGAGTTGGCATGAAGAAGTTATCCACTTTCAAATCAGGTGATTCCAGTTTCCCAGTTTGGGATAGCACAGCTTCTTCGTCGTTTCCAAACCCCATGATATCTCTTTGTAAGAAGCTTGATTTGGATACAAAAAGTGGTGGAGAATCACCAGGAAGTTGAATAAATCTCATAGGAGTTGGCATGAAGAAGTTATCCCACTTTCAAATCAGGTGATTCCAGTTCCCAGTTTGGGAATAGCACTTCTTCTTCTTCGTTCCAATCAACCCAGGATGAATCTCTTTGTAAGAAGCTTGATTTGGATACAAAGTGGTGGAGAATCACCAGGAAGTTGAATAAATCTCATAGGAGTTTGGCATGAAGAAGTTATCCCACTTTCAAATCAGGTGATTCCAGTTTCCCAGTTTGGGAATAGCACAGCTTCTCTTCGTCGTTCCAATCAAACCAGGATGAATAACTTTGTAAGAAGCTTGATTGGATACATAAAGTGGTGGAGAATCACCAGGAAGTTGAATAAATCTCATAGAGTTGGCATGAAGAAGTTATCCCCCTTTCAAATCAGGTGATTCCAGTTTCCCAGTTTGGGATAGCACAGCTTCTTCGTCGTTCCAATCAAACCCAGGATGAATCTCTTTGTAAGAAGCTTGATTTGGATACATAAAGTGGTGGAGAATCACCAGGAAGTTGAATAAATCTATAGGAGTTGGCATGAAGAAGTTATCCCACTTTCAAATCAGGTGATTCCAGTTTCCCATTTGGGAATAGCACAGCTTCTTCGTCGTTCCAATCAAACCAGGATGAATCTCTTTGTAAGAAGCTTGATTTGGATACAAAAGTGGTGGAGAATCACCAGGAAGTTGAAAAATCTCATAGGAGTGGGGATGAAGAAGTTATCCCACTTTCAAATCAGGTGATTCCAGTTTCCCAGTTTGGGAATAGCACCAGCTTCTTCGTCGTTCCAATCAAACCAGGGTGAATCTCTTTGTAAGAAGCTTGATTTGGATACATAAAGTGGTGAGAATCACCAGAGTAATAAAATCTCTGGTTGTGTGTGTGATGTGTATAGTCCAATGGAGCAAACAGGTTTTTAAATTGGTGATTTAAGAACAGAGATTGCATGAGAGTGGTTTTCAGTGTATAAAGCACTTAAACAGAGATGAGACTGAAGACCTGAGAGATTACAGACTAGGATAGATTGAGTTTCTTGGTTTGGATTTCAAAACCCTCATGATGAAGGAAGGAGGGAAATCCCCCCTCTCTCTTCGAGTATTCAATTTTCCGTCCATCTGCTTATTATAAGCTTCCCAGGTTACACAATCAAAACCATATCTAATGGCTTGTAATAACTTAAGAGAATGGGGTGTAGATGAGCTGGTCTTGTTGAATCTGATAGTTGATGTGATGGTTAAGAAGAGAGTGGAGCCTGATTGGTTTAATTCAAATGGGGAAGCTGAAACTGTTTGGCTAGCCTTAGCTTCCCTAATCTGTCCCGATCATCCGAAATGGTCGTGCTCCCTTGTCTTTTACAGCCAAGGCCAGATGTTGGTACCAACTAGCCAATCACACTCCAAGGAAGTTCCTTGATTCTCCTTTGATGGCATCTGATCAGAAACTATCCACAACAAACTGGGAACCACTTTTATAACTCTCAAAGTTGCCCAGAATTGCACACGTTTCCTGGACGTCGGTTCGCCCTATTTTGGACCAATCCAAAACTTCTCAATGGCCGTTTCTGCAAATCTGGTCCCCTGGTCCCGTAAGATCCTTACTGTCGTACCGTCCGTACTACTGGATCGCCCTATCTTTGCACACTCGCTATTGCTCCAATACAGTTCTAAGTTCTCCTAACTGGCCATTTCACATCCATCAGGACACTTCTGGACACCTTGCCCATCTTTTGCACAAGCCCCAACGCAATCAACACTTTAAGAAGATTTCTTTCTTGAATACATAAAGTGGTGGAGAATCACCAGGAAGTTGAATAAATCTCATAGGAGTTGGCATGAAGAAGTTATCCCACTTTCAAATCAGGTGATTCCAGTTTCCCAGTTTGGGAATAGCACAGCTTCTTCGTCGTTCCAATCAAACCAGGATGAATCTCTTTGTAAGAAGCTTGATTTGGATACATAAGTGGTGGAGAATCACCAGGAAGTTGAATAAATCTCATAGGAGTTGGCATGAAGAAGTTATCCCACTTTCAAATCAGGTGATTCCAGTTTCCCAGTTTGGGAATAGCACAGCTTCTTCGTCGTTCCAATCAACCCAGGATGAATCTCTTTGTAAGAAGCTTGATTTGGATACATAAAGTGGTGGAGAATCACCAGAAGTTGAATAAATCTCATAGGAGTTGGCATGAAGAAGTTATCCCACTTTCAAATCAGGTGATTCCAGTTTCCCAGTTTGGGAATAGCACATCTTCTTCGTCGTTCCAATCAACCCAGGATGAATCTCTTTGTAAGAAGCTTGATTTGGATACATAAGTGGTGGAGAATCACCAGGAAGTTGAATAAATCTCATAGGATTGGCATGAAGAAGTTATCCCACTTTCAAATCAGGTGATTCCAGTTTCCCAGTTTGGGAATAGCACAGCTTCTTCGTCGTTCCAATCAAACCAGGATGAATCTCTTTGTAAGAAGCTTGATTTGGATACATAAAGTGGTGGAGAATCACCAGGAAGTTGAATAAATCTCATAGGAGTTGGCATGAAGAAGTTATCCCACTTTCAAATCAGGTGATTCCAGTTTCCCAGTTTGGGAATAGCACAGCTTCTTCGTCGTTCCAATCAACCCAGGATGAATCTCTTTGTAAGAAGCTTGATTTGGATACATAAAGTGGTGGAGAATCACCAGGAAGTTGAATAAATCTCATAGGAGTTGGCATGAAGAAGTTATCCCACTTTCAAATCAGGTGATTCCAGTTTCCCAGTTTGGAATAGCACAGCTTCTTCTTCGTCGTTCCAATCAAACCAGGATGAATCCTTTGTAAGAAGCTTGATTTGGATACATAAAGTGGTGGAGAATCACCAGGAAGTTGAATAAATCTCATAGGAGTTGGCATGAAGAAGTTATCCCACTTTCAAATCAGGTGATTCCAGTTTCCCAGTTTGGGAATAGCACAGCTTCTTCGTCGTTCCAATCAAACCCAGGATGAATCTCTTTGTAAGAAGCTTGATTTGGATACATAAAGTGGTGGAGAATCACCAGGAAGTTGAATAAATCTCATAGGAGTTGGCATGAAGAAGTTATCCCCCACTTTCAAATCAGGTGATTCCAGTTTCCCAGTTTGGGAATAGCACAGCTTCTTCGTCGTTCCAATCAAACCAGGATGAATCTCTTTGTAAGAAGCTTGATTTGGATACAAAGTGGTGGAGAATCACCAGGAAGTTGAATAAATCTCATAGGAGTTGGCATGAAGAAGTTATCCCACTTCAAATCAGGTGATTCCAGTTTCCAGTTTGGGAATAGCACAGCTTCTTCGTCGTTCCAATCACCCAGGATGAATCTCTTTTGTAAGAAGCTTGATTTGGATACATAAAGTGGTGGAGAATCACCAGGAAGTTGAATAAATCTCATAGGAGTTGGCATGAAGAAGTTATCCCACTTTCAAATCAGGTGATTCCAGTTTCCCAGTTTGGGAATAGCACAGCTTCTTCGTCGTTCCAATCAACCCAGGATGAATCTCTTTGTAAGAAGCTTGATTTGGATACATAAAGTGGTGGAGAATCACCAGGAAGTTGAATAATCTCATAGGAGTTGGCATGAAGAAGTTATCCACTTTCAAATCAGGTGATTCCAGTTTCCCAGTTTGGGAATAGCACAGCTTCTTCTTCGTCGTTCCAATCAAACCCAGGATGAATCTCTTTGTAAGAAGCTTGATTTGGATACATAAAGTGTGGAGAATCACCAGGAAGTTGAATAAATCTCATAGGAGTTGGCATGAAGAAGTTATCCCACTTTCAAATCAGGTGATTCCAGTTTCCCAGTTTGGAATAGCACAGCTTCTTCGTCGTTCCAATCAAACCAGGATGAATCACTTTGTAAGAAGCTTGATTTGGATACATAAAGTGGTGGAGAATCACCAGGAAGTTGAATAAATCTCATAGGAGTTGGCATGAAGAAGTTATCCCACTTTCAAATCAGGTGATTCCAGTTTCCCAGTTTGGGAATAGCACTTCTTCTTCGTCGTTCCAATCAAACCAGGATGAATCTCTTTGTAAGAAGCTTGATTTGGATACATAAAGTGGTGGAGAATCACCAGGAAGTTGAATAAATCTCATAGGAGTTGGCATGAAGAAGTTATCCCACTTTCAAATCAGGTGATTCCAGTTTCCCAGTTTGGGAATAGCACAGCTTCTTCGTCGTTCCAATCAAACCAGGATGAATCATTTGTAAGAAGCTTGATTTGGATACATAAAGTGGTGGAGAATCACCAGGAAGTTGAATAAATCTCATAGGAGTTGGCATGAAGAAGTTATCCCACTTTCAAATCAGGTGATTCCAGTTTCCCAGTTTGGGAATAGCACAGCTTCTTCTTCGTCGTTCCAATCAAACCAGGATGAATCTCTTTGTAAGAAGCTTGATTTGGATACATAAAGTGGTGGAGAATCACCAGGAAGTTGAATAAATCTCATAGGAGTTGGCATGAAGAAGTTATCCCACTTTCAAATCAGGTGATTCCAGTTTCCCAGTTTGGGAATAGCACAGCTTCTTCTTCGTTTCCAATCAACCAGGATGAATCTCTTTGTAAGAAGCTTGATTTGGATACATAAAGTGGTGGAGAATCACCAGGAAGTTGAATAAATCTCATAGGAGTTGGCATGAAGAAGTTATCCCACTTTCAAATCAGGTGATTCCAGTTTCCCAGTTTGGGAATAGCACAGCTTCTTCGTCGTTCCAATCAACCAGGATGAATCTCTTTGTAAGAAGCTTGATTTGGATACATAAAGTGGTGGAGAATCACCAGAAGTTGAATAAATCTCATAGGAGTTGGCATGAAGAAGTTATCCCACTTTCAAATCAGGTGATTCCAGTTTCCCAGTTTGGGATAGCACAGCTTTTTTCGTCGTTCCAATCAAACCAGGATGAATCTCTTTGTAAGAAGCTTGATTTGGATACAAAAGTGGTGGAGAATCACCAGGAAGTTGAATAAATCTCATAGGAGTTGGCATGAAGAAGTTATCCCACTTTCAAATCAGGTGATTCCAGTTTTCCAGTTTGGGAATAGCACAGCTTCTTCTTCGTCGTTCCAATCAACCAGGATGAATCACTTTGTAAGAAGCTTGATTTGGATACATAAAGTGGTGGAGAATCACCAGGAAGTTGAATAATCTCATAGGAGTTGGCATGAAGAAGTTATCCCACTTTCAAATCAGGTGATTCCAGTTTCCAGTTTGGGAATAGCACAGCTTCTCGTCGTTCCAATCAACCCAGGATGAATCTCTTTGTAAGAAGCTTGATTTGGATACATAAAGTGGTGGAGAATCACCAGGAAGTTGAATAAATCTCATAGGAGTTGGCATGAAGAAGTTATCCCACTTTCAAATCAGGTGATTCCAGTTTCCCAGTTTGGGAATAGCACAGCTTCTTCTTCGTCGTTCCAATCAACCAGGATGAATCTCTTTGTAAGAAGCTTGATTTGGATACAAAAGTGGTGGAGAATCACCAGGAAGTTGAATAAATCTCATAGGAGTTGGCATGAAGAAGTTATCCCACTTTCAAATCAGGTGATTCCAGTTTCCCAGTTTGGGAATAGCACAGCTTCTTCGTCGTTCCAATCAACCCAGATGAATCATCTTTGTAAGAAGCTTGATTTGGATACATAAAGTGGTGGAGAATCACCAGGAAGTTGAATAAATCTCATAGGAGTTGGCATGAAAAGTTATCCCACTTTCAAATCAGGTGATTCCAGTTTCCCAGTTTGGGAATAGCACAGCTTCTTCGTCGTTCCAATCAAACCAGGATGAATCTCTTTGTAAGAAGCTTGATTTGGATACATAAAGTGGTGGAGAATCACCAGGAAGTTGAATAAATCTCATAGGAGTTGGCATGAAGAAGTTATCCCACTTTCAAATCAGGTGATTCCAGTTTCCCAGTTTGGGAATAGCACAGCTTCTTCGTCGTTCCAATCAAACCAGGATGAATCACTTTGTGAGAAGCTTGATTTGGATACATAAAGTGGTGGAGAATCACCAGGAAGTTGAATAAATCTCATAGGAGTTGGCATGAAGAGTTATCCCACTTTCAAATCAGGTGATTCCAGTTTCCCAGTTTGGGAATAGCACAGCTTCTTCGTCGTTCCAATCAAACCAGGATGAATCACTTTGTAAGAAGCTTGATTTGGATACATAAAGTGGTGGAGAATCACCAGGAAGTTGAATAAATCTCATAGGAGTTGGCATGAAGAAGTTATCCCACTTTCAAATCAGGTGATTCCAGTTTCCCAGTTTGGGATAGCACAGCTTCTTCGTCGTTCCAATCAAACCAGATGAATCACTTTGTAAAAGCTTGATTTGGATACATAAAGTGGTGGAGAATCACCAGGAAGTTGAATAAATCTCATAGGAGTTGGCATGAAGAAGTTATCCCACTTTCAAATCAGGTGATTCCAGTTTCCCAGTTTGGGAATAGCACAGCTTCTTCTTTCGTCGTTCCAATCAACCAGGATGAATCACTTTGTAAGAAGCTTGATTTGGATACATAAAGTGGTGGAGAATCACCAGGAAGTTGAATAAATCTCATAGGAGTTGGCATGAAGAAGTTATCCCACTTTCAAATCAGGTTTCCAGTTTCCCCAGTTTGGGAATAGCACAGCTTCTTATTCGTTTCCAATCAAACCAGGATGAATCACTTTGTAAGAAGCTTGATTTGGATACAAAAGTGGTGGAGAATCACCAGGAAGTTGAATAAATCTCATAGGAGTTGGCATGAAGAAGTTATCCCACTTTCAAATCAGGTGATTCCAGTTTCCCAGTTTTGGGAATAGCACAGCTTCTTCGTCGTTCCAATCAAACCAGGATGAATCTCTTTGTAAGAAGCTTGATTTGGATACAAAAGTGGTGGAGAATCACCAGGAGTTGAATAAATCTCATAGGAGTTGGCATGAAGAAGTTATCCACTTTCAATCAGGTGATTCCAGTTTTCCAGTTTGGGAATAGCACAGCTTCTTCGTCGTTCCAATCAAACCAGGATGAATCACTTTGTAAGAAGCTTGATTTGGATACATAAAGTGGTGGAGAATCACCAGGAAGTTGAATAAATCTAATAGGAGTTGGCATGAAGAAGTTATCCCACTTTCAAATCAGGTGATTCAAGTTTCCCAGTTTGGGAATAGCACAGCTTCTTCGTCGTTCCAATCAACCCAGGTGTTGACTTGAAGAGTGAAATGGAGCCAAAGGAGAAGTATGGAGGAGTTTGGGTCTGGTGCAAAGATAGGGACAAGATCTTAAGAGATTGTCTATCAAGGCTTCATGAGGATTTAGAGAAGTCTAGAAGAGTCATGAAGGCTGTACAAAGATAGTGTTTAAGTCCAGGAGGGACTTAGACACCATTTGGAGATAGTTGGGTGATGGTGCAAAGATAGGGCGTCCCGAGTTCAGACGGTACGAACGGACCGTGCAAAGTTAGGGCGACCCAAAGCATGATCTGGTTCATCTATTGAAGAAGCTTGGTGAACTTGTGCAAATATAGGGCGAGGTACGGACATCAGGTCCGTACCATCAACCGTACGGATGAGCAGGCCGTATCACTTTACCCTTACCCGGATTGACCCGAAATGGAAATGTGCAAACTTAGGGAGCAAGGAGGAGTTATCTGAGCTTGTGACTGTTGGGAATGGATAAGAGAGGAGCTGGGCGTGACCTGTTGCTAGCTGGAAAGTAGCTGGTCAAAAGGTAAAGCACCTTTTGACCATGGAACACCACAAGGCTCCATCTTATCCATCCATTTCAAACATGGGCAATCTGAACCATCCAAGCTTCTCTTACCAGATTCCTTTAGCCAATCAGAGACCATCACCAAGATTGTGAAGACCAGATCCAAGACTACATCCTAGCCATTCATTCTCAAGTCATTTTTAGCCATTAGATTAAGGGTTTATGATTGCAAACTTGTAAAGCCTATATAAAGGCTATGTGTGGACGTTTTTGTAACCCTTAAGTGAGTAAGGGGGTTTCCCTTCTCCTTCTCTAATCTGAAACACTTTCTCTTAGTCTCTCTAGTCTCTCATCCTGAATATCTATACACGTTCTCAGTCTGGTCACTAATCTCTTAAACACTTAGACACACAAACACTCATTAAACTTCCTTTCTCTCAAATCGCTTCCAAGCTCTCTCTCTCTCTTTACCCATTTGGGTTTCATACACACATACAACCTGAGTACTCTTAAATCTCATATGGTATCAGAGCCAGGTTCATTAGAACTTGGTTCCAGCTTCCCCTAAGCTCAAAGCTCACTCCCATGCCATTTCCAAACCAAGAAGAAGCTTCATGTTCATTTGGCTGTTCAACCTCTTCAAGAAGAAGGTGTGCTCATCAATGGCGTCCAGAAGCTGTTCTTGGTCGTTCTCCACTCTCTCATGGTCGTCCTGAAGAAAGAAGGCCATTGGAAGCATGTCCAAGCCATTCCCATTCACTGTCCAAGAAGAAAGGTGAAAGCTTTCAACTTGTACCTGGTATGGCGACTCAAAAATGAAGAGAGGAGGTGTCTTAGGCATGGTGGGTTCAAGAGAAAGGTCCATGAAAGAAGGAGATGTAGGAGTTGACACCAACAGCTCGGATCTTCCCATGTACTAAGGAGTTTCAAGGAACTAACACTAGTTCCTTGGCTGTAAGGAAATCTCTTTCTCTTGTATAAAGCTTGAGTGTATGAACAGGTTGTGATGTTGTGATGTGATTGAAAACTTGTGGATGTTTAAAGATTGCTAGATATGAAATGTTTAGAATCTGTCCCAAGATACTTGAGAGTTGTGAATGGTGATTGAGAGTTGTAAAGCTTGCCTCGGTTCTACAATGATTGTATAGGATACTAGATGTGTCTGATCCTGGTTACTTTCATTGATTGAAACCGAGTAGTATAATAAAGCTTAGAGTGTTGTTGCTGCCTTAGGTTGATGCACTTGGATTCAAGTCTAAGATGCAGTTAAGGCAGAAGTAAAATGGCCTAAGTAACTTGTATTGAATCTGTTTAGATCTTGCATATACTTAGAGAAATTGCTTGCAAAGATTAGAACTTGAATATGTCTTGTGTAATCTGTTGCAATGCTTGTGATATTGGTGATCAACCTTGATGATATTTCAAGGATTGATTCCAATACCTTTGTGTCTTATCTTTGCTGGAGTTTGAGTGGTGTTTCAGGTTCACAAGAAGTGTTCTTTGCTCACCATCCACCCAAGTAGAAGAGGAAGACTTTGCCATTGTTAAAGCAATGGAGAAAGACTTGTGTGTATGGCCGGTTAAGATAGCGCAGCTAGTGATAGTGATGTGCTCCTGGTTCATGGAGACACACAAGTAAAGGTCATCACCTAAGTCTTGGGGAGACTGATGACCTGAAGGCATTGAGCTGAGGCTGGCAAGGCATGGGGATGCGGTTGGGTTAAGCGCAGCTGTAGGTAGTGATGCGCTCCCGGTTTGAAGTCTCATTGAGGCTCACTTCAAGCTTGCACCTATACTAAGTCAAGTTTGAGGTGAGGATTCAAGTGAGCTATCAGAAGATCCTCTAAGCTCAATGACCTGGTTCCTCAAGGCCATTGCAAGCTGATCATGTGTAGATGCAGCCGAAGTAGAGGGAAGAAGAAAGCGACTCAATGAGCTTCTAATAAGAAGTACTTGGAGAGTAAGCTGAGGTATCTCCTCAGTGCAATGGTGGTTAAGTGGGGAAGTAAGCATCAAGTCTGAAGAAGATGGAGGTGTTCCCACAAGGTTGTTAGTGAGCTTGTGTGATGAAAGGAGAAGCTGTTAAGCTTAGCAAGTGAGGACTCAAGTGGCGAAATGAAGAGACCACTCCTCACCATCTTAAACAAGGGAGTAAACCTAGTCTCATCTATTTTAATATGTCTTGATAGGTCTATCTCTTGATTATACTCTGTGCTTTCCCTAATTTACATTAAGAGTTTATAACTTCTAGTAGAATGTCTAGGCTAATTGTTTTGAAATATTTTGCTGCTGCATTGTCTTATTGATATTAAGTAAGTCTAGAGTCCCAAAATCTCATGTTCTGTTCATTGCATTGTCTTGTGTATTGCCATAGCTTGAAATCATCATGAATGTGTTGTAGAATTGAGTAGAATGTCTCTGCTGCTTGCATCATGATTGATAAGCTATTTTGCATACATAAGCACGTCTCATACTGTCTAAGTTCAATCCTGTTGTTATCTGATACTAGTGCCTATGTTTAATCCATTGATGAAAGTCTTGCATCAATTAGAAATTGTCTAAGTTGCTTGCATCATTGGTTTTGATTGAAACTGTTGTGCATAGCCTTGATATGGCTCATGGATTGAACCTGTTGCATTCATATAGCTAAAGCTTTAAGATTGTGCATTCATGTAGTAATGCATTTAAAAATGAGCCTAAATTGCAAATGTACTGATAAGCTTGCATTGCATTTAGAGAACTTAAAATAGAACTTGCATTGTCATTGTTAGAGATTGAAATCTACTTGTCTTGATTCAGTCCAGTTCTGATTGTTGCTATGCCATAGTTAAATCCATCAGTGATGTCTTATAAGCATTTAGAAGTATGTCTAAGCTATTTAATCATTGGCTTTGATAAAACTAGTGAGCATAAGCATGAATTGAGTCACTCTTGTCGCCTTGATTGCATAAGTATCATCTAGGCTTGTGTTTCATTTGGTTAAATCTATTTCATTCATATAGTGAGTATGTAACCTAATGCATTCATTTATTGTTGCATTTAAAAAAAAAAAAAAAACTGAATTGATTGTCTTTGCTTGATTGTCTTGATTGTCTAGCTTATTTCAAGTATCATATATTATTGTGGCATTGGTGATCAAACAGGCTGGATAATCTTGGTTTGATTCCAATGGGATGATCTGATCTTGCATTGAGTTGTGGTGGTGTTAGGTACACAAGGAATGTGATACATGTAACTCGCCAACAACCAAGAATGTAAAGACAAAGGTCTTGTGCCATTGCATATCATCACTAGGACATGTTAGTCCATAATCTACAGGAAGTGTAGTGTGATAGAATATGCAATGAGAGATGGCCATTGCATAATACCATTGGACATATCTAGTCCTTAGTCTACAGGAAGTGTAGCATGGGTCATTATGCAATGAGAGGTGTGTCTTGTGAGACTCTCTATGGTGATTCAAACACCCTAGTTCCTGGTTAAGGAAGAGAGTAAACTCACAAGAAGAAAGCTATCATGAAAGATGATAGTTATTAGACCATGGAGATGCATAGGATCATCACAAGCTTAGCTCCTTCTAGTCTCGGTTCTAAGCTTGAGGGGGAGTCTTAATGCATATGATCCATGGTCAGTAATAAGTCTTTTGCAAAAGCTTCTACAAGGATCATCAACCGGACCAAGTCAGTGGCGTGTCTAGGCAAGAGGCTGTTCAGAGCAGCCTTGGCGAGTGAGGAAGAAGGCTCTCCATCAATGCGGCTTCAATGAGAGGTGATTGAGGAGAAGCTGATGAATCCATTCTGCCTTTCCAAGAAGTTGATGATGCCATGAAGATGGTGCATTGGCCGAGTTAGGAAACTCACAAAAACACAAGGGAAGTTCCCTTAGACTTTTAAACTCTTTCTTCAAATCTTCTTCATTCATCTTATTCATTGCTTGTGCGTGAAAATACTTAAAATGATTATGATTGAATTGTGAGATTGTGTGCATCAAGTGTGATGCAGGATATTCATTTTCTTGGTTTTGATAGGTACTGATGCACCTTTGGGATAATGTATCAGGTACCATTGCTTGATGCCTCATTAAACAGTTTCGGGTCATCTCTTAGCTTCTCTAAAGAGGCTGTAAGTCTGTTGAGAGGGGGAGATTCCAAACCTGGTCGATGAAGAAGGCAAGCCGTGTGTGAAGTGATTGATCAGCCTCACTGGTGTTTTGAAGATGATCTGGTCGTGTCCTAGCTTCTCTAAGATGGCTGTGAAGTCAGTTGAGAGGGGGAGACTTCAAACCGGTTCCATGAAGAGGTGAAGCTGAAGTGTGAAGTGTAGGCAAAGCTGTGAAGAGTTGCTGCACCTATTAGGCCGTGATCCAGAGCTTCTTGTGTCTAACCACATTGGTTCTAAGGCACAAGAGCTCACTGGCCAATCCCTAGGCTTTGGAGAGCTCTACTCTTTTTCCCTTGCAAGGTTTTGTCCCAATGGGTTTTCCTTGTAAGGTTTTTAATGAGGGAGACTCTTCAGAGTTCCAAGCTTGGCTTAGGATCTCCTAAAGTCAAGCTTGAGGGGGAGTGTTGACTTGAAGAGTGAAATGGAGCCAAAGGAGAAGTATGGAGGAGTTTGGGTCTGGTGCAAAGATAGGGACAAGATCTTAAGAGATTGTCTATCAAGGCTTCATGAGGATTTAGAGAAGTCTAGAAGAGTCATGAAGGCTGTACAAAGATAGTGTTTAAGTCCAGGAGGGACTTAGACACCATTTGGAGATAGTTGGGTGATGGTGCAAAGATAGGGCGTCCCGAGGTTCAGACGGTACGAACGGACCGTGCAAAGTTAGGGCGACCCAAAGCATGATCTGGTTCATCTATTGAAGAAGCTTGGTGAACTTGTGCAAATATAGGGCGAGGTACGGACATCAGGTCCGTACCATCAACCGTACGGATGAGCAGGCCGTATCACTTTACCCGGATTGACCCGAAATGGAAATGTGCAAACTTAGGGAGCAAGGAGGAGTTATCTGAGCTTGTGACTGTTGGGAATGGATAAGAGAGGAGCTGGGCGTGACCTGTTGCTAGCTGGAAAGTAGCTGGTCAAAAGGTAAAGCACCTTTTGACCATGGAACACCACAAGGCTCCATCTTATCCATCCATTTCAAACATGGGCAATCTGAACCATCCAAGCTTCTCTTACCAGATTCCTTTAGCCAATCAGAGACCATCACCAAGATTGTGAAGACCAGATCCAAGACTACATCCTAGCCATTCATTCTCAAGTCATTTTTAGCCATTAGATTAAGGGTTTATGATTGCAAACTTGTAAAGCCTATATAAAGGCTATGTGTGGACGTTTTTGTAACCCTTAAGTGAGTAAGGGGGTTTCCCTTCTCCTTCTCTAATCTGAAACACTTTCTCTTAGTCTCTCTAGTCTCTCATCCTGAATATCTATACACGTTCTCAGTCTGGTCACTAATCTCTTAAACACTTAGACACACAAACACTCATTAAACTTCCTTTCTCTCAAATCGCTTCCAGCTCTCTCTCTCTCTTTACCCATTTGGGTTTCATACCACATACAACCTGAGTACTCTTAAATCTCATACCAGGATGATCTCTTTGTACGAAAGCTTGATTGGTACATAAGTGGTGGAGAATCACCAGGAAGTTTTGAATAAATTAAACACTTTGTTTTTAAGAGTCATTCAAGATTCAAACATCAGAGAATAATCAAAGATTTAGATCAAGATATTTAAGAGATTAAGAGATTTTAAAGAATAGAGAGAGAGAGACTCAAAAACCTCCATTAATTAATATCTGATGAGGTTTACAAGTATTAATAGAGAGAGCAACAAGGGTTTTCGAAATGTATAGCATGTGGAGTCAATGGACAGGCTGGAACTCCTTTTGAATCACTTGGCTGTGCTTTCTCACATGCTTGCACTAGTAAAAAGCATCCTCTCCTTTCCAGCATCATACAGGCTGTCAAAGTAAGCCTTATCCCTTCCTTATCCTCTTCCCACGTCCTTCTTAAGATAAGAGAGGATTAACATCAGTTAGACTCCAATTTAACCCATCCTGGTAACTTCTCTTCCTTTCACTTAGTTACCACAGTAACTTTAAAGTTACTGTGGTAAATCCAAACTTACTGACCACCCCAATACTCTTCCTCTATCAATGTATCCACTCCTCATCACCATCTCACACTCCCCCTCAAGCTTGACCATGTGGAACAAGTCAAGCTTGGAAACCATGAAGACCTCCCTCATTAAAAACCTCACCAAAGAAAACCCATTGGGATAAAACTTTGATGAGGGAAAAGAGTGGAGACTCCATGGTTAAGGGCTCAGCTCCTGGGAGTAAGATCAATGAGTCCAAGCCTGGATAGTATGGACTCCATTGTCTTCAATCTCGCTGCCTTGGTAAACACATCTGCAAGCTGATCTTCACTCCTTGTATAACATGGCATAATCACTCCTAAGATAATCATCTGCCTCACCTTATGACAATCCACCTCTATGTGCTTTGTTCTCTCATGAAACACTGAGTTGGAGGCAATGTGGATAGCTGCTTGATTATCACAATGCATAGTCATAGGAGTACTCTGCTCAATCTCTAGATGCTTCAAGATCCCCTTGATCCACACCAACTCGTTTTCAGCTTCAACATGGCTCTATACTCAGCTTCAGCACTTGAACAAGAGATAACCTTTTGCTTCTTACTCTTCCAAGTAACCAAGTTCCCTCCAATGAATGTACAATATCCAGTAGTTGATCTCCTGTCCACTCTATCTCCTGCCCAATCAGCATCACAATACCCAACCACTTCCGTACTGCCATTGCAACCCATCCAAACTCCTTGACCAGGCGTGCCACTCAAATACCTCAGTATCCTATCAACCATCTTCCAATGATGTACCTTTGGCGCCTGCATATGCTGACTCACTTGGTTCACTGCAAACATATATCTGGCCTGATGGCCGGTGATGGTCAGTACACTTGCCAACCATCTTCCTGTATAGCTTAGGATCCTTAAATAACTGCTTCTCTTCAACCTCCCCCTCACGCAAAACCTTATACCCCTCCTCAAGAGGTGTCTTTGCTACCTTTCCTCCAAGTACATCAGTCTCCTTTAGCATATCCATTGTATACTTCCTTTGAGACATAAACAAACCTCCTTGGATCTGCATATCTCAATCCCCAAGAAATACTTCATCTCTCCCAAGTCTTTGATGTCAAACACAGACTTGAGGAACTCTTTAGTGGCTTTAATCCCAGCCTTATCACTCCCTGTGATAATCAAATCATCCACATATACCAGTATCACAATGATCCCTGATGGAGTAACCAAAGTGAAGAGTGTATGATCCAGTTCAGACTTCCTGAATCCTCTGCCATTCAGGGTTGTACTCAGCTTCCTGTACCAAGCTCTAGGAGACTGCTTCAGCCCATAGATTGCCTTCTTCAATCTCAAAACATTTCCTGGTTTTACTAGATGCTCAAGACCAGGAGGAGGAAGCATGTATACCTCATCTTCTAGCTCACCTTGTAAGAAAGCATTCTTCACATCCATCTGCCACAAATCCCACTCCAAGTTTGTTGCAATGGACAACACAATCCGAACTGTATGTAGCTTAGCTACTGGTGCAAAGGTATCAATGTAATCCTCTCCATAGGTCTGTGTAAACCCTCTTGCAACCAATCTGGTCTTCTTCCTATCAATCTGTCCATTTGCTAGATACTTGATTGTGAAGATCCATCTACTAGATACAGCCCTCTTTCCCTTAGGCAGCTCACTCTCATACCATGTATCATTTTTGATCATAGCACCTGCTTCAGCTCCCACTGATTCTTTCCATTCCTTGTCTAACATAGCTTCTTCATAAGTCCTTGGTACATAACTCTCATCCAGACTAATCATAAAGGCATGATGCTCCTCTGGAACTCAGCAAAGGAACACACAGCTTGAGAAGGATGCTCCAACAGCCTGGGCATTGTAGTACACTCTCGTGTTTACCCAGTTGGAAGCATCCCTCTTTATATCCGTGTGCTCCTCCTCAATGGTTGAACCTGTTCCTCAGTATGAACCTCTGCGTGACCCTCTGGTTCTGTGTCTCACTCACCTCCTCTTGATCATGAACCTCCTCCTTGCTCATCCACACTGACCTGAGGAAAATTCCTCTACTTCTTGTGTCACCCACTTGATCATGATGACCTGAATCCCCTTGGTGCTGCTCTTTTAGTTTTGAGATCAGGAAAAAAGTTTTCATTTT
>NW_026015537.1:0-32293 GCF_020379485.1 Brassica napus
GCTAGGTGCTCCCAATACACGGATAAGTCTTCCTAGACTTGGCCCATAAAGTTTGCCACATCCATCAGGACACTTTGGACACCTTGCCTATCTTTTGCACAAGCACACTCAATCAAACACCTTAGTTTCTCTCCATTTCTTCTCTTCAGTTAACAGAATTAAATTGGGGTAGAACACCAGGAAGTGGAATAATAAATCTCATAGGGACGTTGGGATGAAGAAGTGTATCCCACTTTCAAATCAGGTGATTCCAGTTTCCCAGTTTGGGAATAGCACAGCTTCTTCGTCGTTCCAATCAAACCAGGATGAATCTCTTTGTAAGAAGCTTGATTTGGATACATAAAGTGGTGGGAGAATCACCAGGAAGTTGAATAAATTCATAGGAGTTGGCATATGAAGAAGTTATCCCACTTTCAAATCAGGTGATTCCAGTTTCCCAGTTTGGGAATAGCACAGCTTCTTCGTCGTTCCAATCAAACCAGGATGAATCTCTTGTAAGAAGCTTGATTTGGATACAAAAAGTGGTGGAGAATCACCAGGAAGTGAATAAATCTCATAGGAGTTGGCATGAAGAAGTTATCCCACTCAAATCAGGTGATTCTGATTCAGTTTCCCAGTTTGGGAATAGCACAGCTTCTTCGTCGTTCCAATCAAACCAGGATGAATCTCTTTGTAAGAAGCTTGATTTGGATACATAAAGTGGTGGAGAATCACCAGGAAGTTGAATAAATCTAAAGGTTGGCATGAAGAAGTTATCCCACTTTCAAATCAGGTGATTCCAGTTTCCCAGTTTGGGAATAGCACAGCTTCTTCGTCGTTCCAATCAACCCAGGATGAATCTCTTTGTAAGAAGCTTGATTTGGATACAAAAATGGTGTGGAGAATCACCGGAAGTTGAATAAATCTCATAGGAGTTGGCATGAAGAAGTTATCCCACTTTCAAATCAGGTGATTCCAGTTTCCCAGTTGGGGAATAGCACAGCTTCTTCGTCGTTCCAATCAACCCAGGATGAATCTCTTGTAAGAAGCTTGATTTGGATACATAAAGTGGTGGGAGAATCACCAGGAAGTTGAAATAAATCTCATAGGAGTTGCATGAAGAAGTTATCCCACTTTCAAATCAGGTGATTCCAGTTTCCCAGTTGGGAATAGCACAGCTTCTTCGTCGTTCCAATCAAACCAGGATGAATCACTTTGTAAGAAGCTTGATTTGGATACATAAAGTGGTGGAGAATCACCAGGAAGTTGAATAAATCTCATAGGAGTTGGCATGAAGAAGTTATCCCACTTTCAAATCAGGTGATTCCAGTTTCCCAGTTGGGAATAGCACAGCTTCTTCGTCGTTCCAATCAAACCAGGATGAATCTCTTTGTAAGAAGCTGATTTTTTGGATCAAAAAGTGGTGGAGAATCACCAGGAAGTTGAATAAATCTCATAGGAGTTGGATGAAGAAGTTATCCCACTTTCAAATCAGGTGATTCCAGTTTCCCAGTTTGGGAATAGCACAGCTTCTTCGTCGTTCCAATCAAACCAGGATGAATCTCTTTGTAAGAAGCTTGATTTGGATACAAAAAGTGGTGGAGAATCACCAGGAAGTTGAATAAATCTCATAGGAGTTGGCATGAAGAAGTTATCCCACTTCAAATCAGGGGATTCCAGTTTTCCAGTTGGGAATAGCACAGCTTCTTCGTCGTTCCATCAAACCAGGATGAAATCTTTTGAAGAAGCTTGATTTGGATACAAAAGTGGTGGAGAATCACCAGGAAGTTGAATAAATCTCATAGGAGTTGGCATGAAGAAGTATCCCACTTTCAAATCAGGTGATTCCAGTTTCCCAGTTTGGGAATAGCACAGCTCTTCGTCGTTCCAATCAAACCAGGATGAATCACTTTGTAAGAAGCTTGATTTGGATACATAAAGTGGTGGAGAATCACCAGGAAGTTGAATAAATCTCATAGGAGTTGGCATGAAGAAGTTATCCCACTTTCAAATCAGGTGATTCCAGTTTCCCAGTTTGGGAATAGCACAGCTTCTTCGTCGTTCCAATCAAACCAGGATGAATCTCTTTGTAAGAAGCTTGATTGGATACAAAAGTGGTGGAGAATCACCAGGAAGTTGAATAAATCTCATAGGAGTTGGCATGAAGAAGTTATCCCACTTTCAAATCAGGTGATTCCAGTTTCCCAGTTTGGGAATAGCACAGCTTCTTCGTCGTTCCAATCAAACCAGGATGAATCACTTGTAAGAAGCTTGATTTGGATACATAAAGTGGTGGAGAATCACCAGGAAGTTGAATAAATCTCATAGGAGTTGGCATGAAGAAGTTATCCCACTTTCAAATCAGGTGATTCCAGTTTCCCAGTTTGGGAATAGCACAGCTTATCGTCGTTCCAATCAAACCAGGATGAATCTCTTTGTAAGAAGCTTGATTTGGATACATAAAGTGGTGGAGAATCACCAGGAAGTTGAATAAATCTCATAGGAGTTGGCATGAAAAAGTTATCCCACTTTCAAATCAGGTGATTCCAGTTTCCCAGTTTGGGAATAGCACAGCTTCTTCGTCGTTCCAATCAAACCAGGATGAATCACTTTGTAAGAAGCTTGATTTGGATACATAAAGTGGTGGAGAATCACCAGGAAGTTGAATAAATCTCATAGGAGTTGGCATGAAGAAGTTATCCCACTTTCAAATCAGGTGATTCCAGTTCCCAGTTTGGGAATAGCACAGCTTCTTCGTCGTTCCAATCAACCAGGATGAATCTCTTTGTAAGAAGCTTGATTTGGATACATAAAGTGGTGGAGAATCACCAGGAAGTTGAATAAATCTCATAGGAGTTGGCATGAAGAAGTTATCCCACTTTCAAATCAGGTGATTCCAGTTCCCAGTTTGGGAATAGCACAGCTTCTTCGTCGTTCCAATCAAACCAGGATGAATCTCTTTGTAAGAAGCTTGATTTGGATACATAAAGTGGTGGAGAATCACCAGGAAGTTGAATAAATCTCATAGGAGTTGGCATGAAGAAGTTATCCCACTTTCAAATCAGGTGATTCCAGTTTCCAGTTTGGAAAGCACAGCTTCTTCGTCGTTCCAATCAAACCAGGATGAATCTCTTTGTAAGAAGCTTGATTTGGATACATAAAGTGGTGGAGAATCACCAGGAAGTTGAATAAATCTCATAGGAGTTGGCATCATGAAGAAGTTATCCCACTTTCAAATCAGGTGATTCCAGTTTCCCAGTTTGGGAATAGCACAGCTTCTTCGTCGTTCCAATCAAACCAGGATGAATCTCTTTGTAAAAGCTTGATTTGGATACAAAAAGTGGTGGAGAATCACCAGGAAGTTGAAAAAATCTCATAGGAGTTGGCATGAAGAAGTTATCCCACTTTCAAATCAGGTGATTCCAGTTTTCCAGTTTGGGAATAGCACAGCTTCTTCGTCGTTCCAATCAAACCAGGATGAATCACTTTGTAAGAAGCTTGATTTGGATACATAAAGTGGTGGAGAATCACCAGGAAGTTGAATAAATCTCATAGGAGTTGGCATGAAGAAGTTATCCCACTTTCAAATCAGGTGATTCCAGTTTCCCAGTTTGGGAATAGCACAGCTTCTTCGTCGTTCCAATCAACCAGGATGAATCTCTTTGTAAGAAGCTTGATTTGGATACATAAAGTGGTGGAGAATCACCAGGAAGTTGAATAAATCTCATAGGAGTGGCATGAAGAAGTTATCCCACTTTCAAATCAGGTGATTCCAGTTTCCCAGTTTGGGATAGCACAGCTTCTTCGTCGTTCCAATCAAACCAGGATGAATCTTTTTGTAAGAAGCTTGATTTGGATACAAAAAGTGGTGGAGAATCACCAGGAAGTTGAATAAATCTCATAGGAGTTGGCATGAAGAAGTTATCCCACTTTCAAATCAGGTGATTCCAGTTTCCCAGTTTGGGAATAGCACAGCTTCTTCGTCGTTCCAATCAACCCAGGATGAATCTCTTTGTAAGAAGCTTGATTTGGATACATAAAGTGGTGGAGAAATCACCAGGAAGTTGAATAAATCTCATAGGAGTTGGCATGAAAAAGTTATCCCACTTTCAAATCAGGTGATTCCAGTTTCCCAGTTTGGGAATAGCACAGCTTCTTCGTCGTTCCAATCAAACAGGATGAATCTCTTGTAAGAAGCTTGATTTGGATACATAAAGTGGTGGAGAATCACCAGGAAGTTGAATAAATCTCATAGGAGTTGGCATGAAGAAGTTATCCCACTTTCAAATCAGGTGATTCCAGTTTCCCAGTTTGGGAACATCACAGCTTCTTCGTCGTTCCAATCAAACCAGGATGAATCACTTTGTGAAAAGCTTGATTTGGATACATAAAGTGGTGGAGAATCACCAGGAAGTTGAATAAATCTCATAGGACTTGGCATGAGAGAAGTTATCCCACTTTCAAATCAGGTGATTCCAGTTTCCCAGTTTGGGAATAGCACAGCTTCTTCGTCGTTCCAATCAAACCAGGATGAATCTCTTTGTAAGAAGCTTGATTTGGATACATAAAGTGGTGGAGAATCACCAGGAAGTTGAATAAATCTCATAGGAGTTGGCATGAAGAAGTTATCCCACTTTCAAATCAGGTGATTCCAGTTTCCCAGTTTGGGAAATAGCACAGCTTCTTCGTCGTTCCAATCAAACCAGGATGAATCACTTTGTGAAAAGCTTGATTTGGATACATAAAGTGGTGGAGAATCACCAGGAAGTTGAATAAATCTCATAGGAGTTGGCATGAAGAAGTTATCCCACTTTCAAATCAGGTGATTCCAGTTTCCCAGTTTGGGAATAGCACAGCTTCTTCGTCGTTCCAATCAAACCAGGATGAATCACTTTGTAAGAAGCTTGATTTGGATACATAAAGTGGTGGAGAATCACCAGGAAGTTGAAAAAATCTCATAGGAGTTGGCATGAAGAAGTTATCCCACTTTCAAATCAGGTGATTCCAGTTTCCCAGTTTGGGAATAGCACAGCTTCTTCGTCGTTCTAATCAAACCCGGATGAATCACTTTGTCAGAAGCTTGATTTGGATACAAAAAGTGGTGGAGAATCACCAGGAAGTTGAATAAATCTCATAGGAGTTGGCATGAAGAAGTTATCCCACTTTCAAATCAGGTGATTCCAGTTTCCCAGTTTGGGAATAGCACAGTTTTTTCATCCTTCCAATCAAACCAGGAAGAATCTCTTTGTAAGAAGCTTGAGTTGGATACAAAAAGTGGTGGAGAATCACCAGGGAGTTGAATAAATCTCATAGGAGTTGGCATGAAGAAGTTATCCCACTTTCAAATCAGGTGATTCCAGTTTTCCAGTTTGGGAATAGCACAGCTTCTTCATCGTTCCAATCAAACCAGGATGAATCACTTTGTAAGAAGCTTGATTTGGATACATAAAGTGGTGGAGAATCACCAGGAAGTTGAATAAATCTAATAGGAGTTGGCATGAAGAAGTTATCCCACTTTCAAATCAGGTGATTCAAGTTTCCCAGTTTGGGAATAGCACAGCTTCTTCGTCGTTCCAATCAACCCAGGTGTTGACTTGAAGAGTGAAATGGAGCCAAAGGAGAAGTATGGAGGAGTTTGGGTCTGGTGCAAAGATAGGGACAAGATCTTAAGAGATTGTCTATCAAGGCTTCATGAGGATTTAGAGAAGTCTAGAAGAGTCATGAAGGCTGTACAAAGATAGTGTTTAAGTCCAGGAGGGACTTAGACACCATTTGGAGATAGTTGGGTGATGGTGCAAAGATAGGGCGTCCCGAGGTTCAGACGGTACGAACGGACCGTGCAAAGTTAGGGCGACCCAAAGCATGATCTGGTTCATCTATTGAAGAAGCTTGGTGAACTTGTGCAAATATAGGGCGAGGTACGGACATCAGGTCCGTACCATCAACCGTACGGATGAGCAGGCCGTATCACTTTACCCGGATTGACCCGAAATGGAAATGTGCAAACTTAGGGAGCAAGGAGGAGTTATCTGAGCTTGTGACTGTTGGGAATGGATAAGAGAGGAGCTGGGCGTGACCTGTTGCTAGCTGGAAAGTAGCTGGTCAAAAGGTAAAGCACCTTTTGACCATGGAACACCACAAGGCTCCATCTTATCCATCCATTTCAAACATGGGCAATCTGAACCATCCAAGCTTCTCTTACCAGATTCCTTTAGCCAATCAGAGACCATCACCAAGATTGTGAAGACCAGATCCAAGACTACATCCTAGCCATTCATTCTCAAGTCATTTTTAGCCATTAGATTAAGGGTTTATGATTGCAAACTTGTAAAGCCTATATAAAGGCTATGTGTGGACGTTTTTGTAACCCTTAAGTGAGTAAGGGGGTTTCCCTTCTCCTTCTCTAATCTGAAACACTTTCTCTTAGTCTCTCTAGTCTCTCATCCTGAATATCTATACACGTTCTCAGTCTGGTCACTAATCTCTTAAACACTTAGACACACAAACACTCATTAAACTTCCTTTCTCTCAAATCGCTTCCAAGCTCTCTCTCTCTCTTTACCCATTTGGGTTTCATACACACATACAACCTGAGTACTCTTAAATCTCATATGGTATCAGAGCCAGGTTCATTAGAACTTGGTTCCAGCTTCCCCTAAGCTCAAAGCTCACTCCCATGCCATTTCCAAACCAAGAAGAAGCTTCATGTTCATTTGGCTGTTCAACCTCTTCAAGAAGAAGGTGTGCTCATCAATGGCGTCCAGAAGCTGTTCTTGGTCGTTCTCCACTCTCTCATGGTCGTCCTGAAGAAAGAAGGCCATTGGAAGCATGTCCAAGCCATTCCCATTCACTGTCCAAGAAGAAAGGTGAAAGCTTTCAACTTGTACCTGGTATGGCGACTCAAAAATGAAGAGAGGAGGTGTCTTAGGCATGGTGGGTTCAAGAGAAAGGTCCATGAAAGAAGGAGATGTAGGAGTTGACACCAACAGCTCGGATCTTCCCATGTACTAAGGAGTTTCAAGGAACTAACACTAGTTCCTTGGCTGTAAGGAAATCTCTTTCTCTTGTATAAAGCTTGAGTGTATGAACAGGTTGTGATGTTGTGATGTGATTGAAAACTTGTGGATGTTTAAAGATTGCTAGATATGAAATGTTTAGAATCTGTCCCAAGATACTTGAGAGTTGTGAATGGTGATTGAGAGTTGTAAAGCTTGCCTCGGTTCTACAATGATTGTATAGGATACTAGATGTGTCTGATCCTGGTTACTTTCATTGATTGAAACCGAGTAGTATAATAAAGCTTAGAGTGTTGTTGCTGCCTTAGGTTGATGCACTTGGATTCAAGTCTAAGATGCAGTTAAGGCAGAAGTAAAAATGGCCTAAGTAACTTGTATTGAATCTGTTTAGATCTTGCATATACTTAGAGAAATTGCTTGCAAAGATTAGAACTTGAATATGTCTTGTGTAATCTGTTGCAATGCTTGTGATATTGGTGATCAACCTTGATGATATTTCAAGGATTGATTCCAATACCTTTGTGTCTTATCTTTGCTGGAGTTTGAGTGGTGTTTCAGGTTCACAAGAAGTGTTCTTTGCTCACCATCCACCCAAGTAGAAGAGGAAGACTTTGCCATTGTTAAAGCAATGGAGAAAGACTTGTGTGTATGGCCGGTTAAGATAGCGCAGCTAGTGATAGTGATGTGCTCCTGGTTCATGGAGACACACAAGTAAAGGTCATCACCTAAGTCTTGGGGAGACTGATGACCTGAAGGCATTGGAGCTGAAGGCAATGGCAGATCGGTTGGGTTAAGCGCAGCTGTAGGTAGTGATGCGCTCCCGGTTTGAAGTCTCATTGAGGCTCACTTCAAGCTTGCACCTATACTAAGTCAAGTTTGAGGTGAGGATTCAAGTGAGCTATCAGAAGATCCTCTAAGCTCAATGACCTGGTTCCTCAAGGCCATTGCAAGCTGATCATGTGTAGATGCAGCCGAAGTAGAGGGAAGAAGAAAGCGACTCAATGAGCTTCTAATAAGAAGTACTTGGAGAGTAAGCTGAGGTATCTCCTCAGTGCAATGGTGGTTAAGTGGGGAAGTAAGCATCAAGTCTGAAGAAGATGGAGGTGTTCCCACAAGGTTGTTAGTGAGCTTGTGTGATGAAAGGAGAAGCTGTTAAGCTTAGCAAGTGAGGACTCAAGTGGCGAAATGAAGAGACCACTCCTCACCATCTTAAACAAGGGAGTAAACCTAGTCTCATCTATTTTAATATGTCTTGATAGGTCTATCTCTTGATTATACTCTGTGCTTTCCCTAATTTACATTAAGAGTTTATAACTTCTAGTAGAATGTCTAGGCTAATTGTTTTGAAAATATTTTGCTGCTGCATTGTCTTATTGATATTAAGTAAAGTCTAGAGTCCCAAAATCTCATGTTCTGTTCATTGCATTGTCTTGTGTATTGCCATAGCTTGAAATCATCATGAATGTGTTGTAGAATTGAGTAGAATGTCTCTGCTGCTTGCATCATGATTGATAAGCTATTTTGCATACATAAGCACGTCTCATACTGTCTAAGTTCAATCCTGTTGTTATCTGATACTAGTGCCTATGTTTAATCCATTGATGAAAGTCTTGCATCAATTAGAAATTGTCTAAGTTGCTTGCATCATTGGTTTTGATTGAAACTGTTGTGCATAGCCTTGATATGGCTCATGGATTGAACCTGTTGCATTCATATAGCTAAAGCTTTAAGATTGTGCATTCATGTAGTAATGCATTTAAAAATGAGCCTAAATTGCAAATGTACTGATAAGCTTGCATTGCATTTAGAGAACTTAAAATAGAACTTGCATTGTCATTGTTAGAGATTGAAATCTACTTGTCTTGATTCAGTCCAGTTCTGATTGTTGCTATGCCATAGTTAAATCCATCAGTGATGTCTTATAAGCATTTAGAAGTATGTCTAAGCTATTTAAATCATTGGCTTTGATAAAACTAGTGAGCATAAGCATGAATTGAGTCACTCTTGTCGCCTTGATTGCATAAGTATCATCTAGGCTTGTGTTTCATTTGGGTTAAATCTATTTCATTCATATAGTGAGTATGTAACCTAATGCATTCATTTATTGTTGCATTTAAAAAAAAAAAAACTGAATTGATTGTCTTTGCTTGATTGTCTTGATTGTCTAGCTTATTTCAAGTATCATATATTATTGTGGCATTGGTGATCAAACAGGCTGGATAATCTTGGTTTGATTCCAATGGGATGATCTGATCTTGCATTGAGTTGTGGTGGTGTTAGGTACACAAGGAATGTGATACATGTAACTCGCCAACAACCAAGAATGTAAAGACAAAGGTCTTGTGCCATTGCATATCATCACTAGGACATGTTAGTCCATAATCTACAGGAAGTGTAGTGTGATAGAATATGCAATGAGAGATGGCCATTGCATAATACCATTGGACATATCTAGTCCTTAGTCTACAGGAAGTGTAGCATGGGTCATTATGCAATGAGAGGTGTGTCTTGTGAGACTCTCTATGGTGATTCAAACACCCTAGTTCCTGGTTAAGGAAGAGAGTAAACTCACAAGAAGAAAGCTATCATGAAAGATGATAGTTATTAGACCATGGAGATGCATAGGATCATCACAAGCTTAGCTCCTTCTAGTCTCGGTTCTAAGCTTGAGGGGGAGTCTTAATGCATATGATCCATGGTCAGTAATAAGTCTTTTGCAAAAGCTTCTACAAGGATCATCAACCGGACCAAGTCAGTGGCGTGTCTAGGCAAGAGGCTGTTCAGAGCAGCCTTGGCGAGTGAGGAAGAAGGCTCTCCATCAATGCGGCTTCAATGAGAGGTGATTGAGGAGAAGCTGATGAATCCATTCTGCCTTTCCAAGAAGTTGATGATGCCATGAAGATGGTGCATTGGCCGAGTTAGGAAACTCACAAAAACACAAGGGAAGTTCCCTTAGACTTTTAAACTCTTTCTTCAAATCTTCTTCATTCATCTTATTCATTGCTTGTGCGTGAAAAGATACTTAAAATGATTATGATTGAATTGTGAGATTGTGTGCATCAAGTGTGATGCAGGATATTCATTTTCTTGGTTTTGATAGGTACTGATGCACCTTTGGGATAATGTATCAGGTACCATTGCTTGATGCCTCATTAAACAGTTTCGGGTCATCTCTTAGCTTCTCTAAAGAGGCTGTAAGTCTGTTGAGAGGGGGAGATTCCAAACCTGGTCGATGAAGAAGGCAAGCCGTGTGTGAAGTGATTGATCAGCCTCACTGGTGTTTTGAAGATGATCTGGTCGTGTCCTAGCTTCTCTAAGATGGCTGTGAAGTCAGTTGAGAGGGGGAGACTTCAAACCGGTTCCATGAAGAGGTGAAGCTGAAGTGTGAAGTGTAGGCAAAGCTGTGAAGAGTTGCTGCACCTATTAGGCCGTGATCCAGAGCTTCTTGTGTCTAACCACATTGGTTCTAAGGCACAAGAGCTCACTGGCCAATCCCTAGGCTTTGGAGAGCTCTACTCTTTTTCCCTTGCAAGGTTTTGTCCCAATGGGTTTTCCTTGTAAGGTTTTTAATGAGGGAGACTCTTCAGAGTTCCAAGCTTGGCTTAGGATCTCCTAAAGTCAAGCTTGAGGGGGAGTGTTGACTTGAAGAGTGAAATGGAGCCAAAGGAGAAGTATGGAGGAGTTTGGGTCTGGTGCAAAGATAGGGACAAGATCTTAAGAGATTGTCTATCAAGGCTTCATGAGGATTTAGAGAAGTCTAGAAGAGTCATGAAGGCTGTACAAAGATAGTGTTTAAGTCCAGGAGGGACTTAGACACCATTTGGAGATAGTTGGGTGATGGTGCAAAGATAGGGCGTCCCGAGGTTCAGACGGTACGAACGGACCGTGCAAAGTTAGGGCGACCCAAAGCATGATCTGGTTCATCTATTGAAGAAGCTTGGTGAACTTGTGCAAATATAGGGCGAGGTACGGACATCAGGTCCGTACCATCAACCGTACGGATGAGCAGGCCGTATCACTTTACCCGGATTGACCCGAAATGGAAATGTGCAAACTTAGGGAGCAAGGAGGAGTTATCTGAGCTTGTGACTGTTGGGAATGGATAAGAGAGGAGCTGGGCGTGACCTGTTGCTAGCTGGAAAGTAGCTGGTCAAAAGGTAAAGCACCTTTTGACCATGGAACACCACAAGGCTCCATCTTATCCATCCATTTCAAACATGGGCAATCTGAACCATCCAAGCTTCTCTTACCAGATTCCTTTAGCCAATCAGAGACCATCACCAAGATTGTGAAGACCAGATCCAAGACTACATCCTAGCCATTCATTCTCAAGTCATTTTTAGCCATTAGATTAAGGGTTTATGATTGCAAACTTGTAAAGCCTATATAAAGGCTATGTGTGGACGTTTTTGTAACCCTTAAGTGAGTAAGGGGGTTTCCCTTCTCCTTCTCTAATCTGAAACACTTTCTCTTAGTCTCTCTAGTCTCTCATCCTGAATATCTATACACGTTCTCAGTCTGGTCACTAATCTCTTAAACACTTAGACACACAAACACTCATTAAACTTCCTTTCTCTCAAATCGCTTCCAAGCTCTCTCTCTCTCTTTACCCATTTGGGTTTCATACACACATACAACCTGAGTACTCTTAAATCTCATACCAGGATGAATCTCTTTGTAAGAAGCTTGATTTGGATACATAAAGTGGTGGAGAATCACCAGGAAGTTGAATAAATTAAACACTTTTGTGTTTTAAGAGTATGATTCAAACAATCAGAGATAATCAGATCAAGATATTAAAGAGATTAAGAGATTTTAAAGAATAGAGAGAGAGAGACTCAAAAACTCCATTAATTAATATCTGATGAGGTTTACAAGTATTAATAGAGAGAGCAACAAGGGTTTTCGAAATGTATAAGCATGTGGAGTCAATGGACAGGCTGGAACTCCTTTTGAATCACTTGGCTGTGCTTTCTCACATGCTTGCACTAGTAAAAAGCATCCTCTCCTTTCCAGCATCATACAGGCTGTCAAAGTAAGCCCTTATCCCTTCCTTATCCTCTTCCCACGTCCTTCTTAAGATAAGAGAGGATTAACATCAGTTAGACTCCAATTTAACCCATCCTGGTAACTTCTCTTCCTTTCACTTAGTTACCACAGTAACTTTAAAGTTACTGTGGTAAATCCCAAACTTACTGACCACCCCAATACTCTTCCTCTATCAATGTATCCACTCCTCATCACCTCATCTCAACACTCCCCCTCAAGCTTGACCATGTGGAACAAGTCAAGCTTGGAAACCATGAAGACCTCCCTCATTAAAAACCTCACCAAAGAAAACCCATTGGGATAAAACTTTGATGAGGGAAAAAGAGTGGAGACTCCATGGTTAAGGGGCTCAGCTCCTGGGAGTAAGATCAATGAGTCCAAGCCTGGATAGTATGGACTCCATTGTCTTCAATCTCGCTGCCTTGGTAAACACATCTGCAAGCTGATCTTCACTCCTTGTATAACATGGCATAATCACTCCTAAGATAATCATCTGCCTCACCTTATGACAATCCACCTCTATGTGCTTTGTTCTCTCATGAAACACTGAGTTGGAGGCAATGTGGATAGCTGCTTGATTATCACAATGCATAGTCATAGGAGTACTCTGCTCAATCTCTAGATGCTTCAAGATCCCCTTGATCCACACCAACTCGTTTGTCAGCTTCAACATGGCTCTATACTCAGCTTCAGCACTTGAACAAGAGATAACCTTTTGCTTCTTACTCTTCCAAGTAACCAAGTTCCCTCCAATGAATGTACAATATCCAGTAGTTGATCTCCTGTCCACTCTATCTCCTGCCCAATCAGCATCACAATACCCAACCACTTCCGTACTGCCATTGCAACCCATCCAAACTCCTTGACCAGGCGTGCCACTCAAATACCTCAGTATCCTATCAACCATCTTCCAATGATGTACCTTTGGCGCCTGCATATGCTGACTCACTTGGTTCACTGCAAAACATATATCTGGCCGTGTGATGGTCAAGTAGATCAACTTGCCAACCATCTTCCTGTATAGCTTAGGATCCTTAAATAACTGCTTCTCTTCAACCTCCCCCTCACGCAAAACCTTATACCCCTCCTCAAGAGGTGTCTTTGCTACCTTTCCTCCAAGTACATCAGTCTCCTTTAGCATATCCATTGTATACTTCCTTTGAGACATAAACAAACCCTCCTTGGATCTGCATATCTCAATCCCCAAGAAATACTTCATCTCTCCCAAGTCTTTGATGTCAAACACAGACTTGAGGAACTCTTTAGTGGCTTTAATCCCAGCCTTATCACTCCCTGTGATAATCAAATCATCCACATATACCAGTATCACAATGATCCCTGATGGAGTAACCAAAGTGAAGAGTGTATGATCCAGTTCAGACTTCCTGAATCCTCTGCCATTCAGGGTTGTACTCAGCTTCCTGTACCAAGCTCTAGGAGACTGCTTCAGCCCATAGATTGCCTTCTTCAATCTCAAAACATTTCCTGGTTTTACTAGATGCTCAAGACCAGGAGGAGGAAGCATGTATACCTCATCTTCTAGCTCACCTTGTAAGAAAGCATTCTTCACATCCATCTGCCACAAATCCCACTCCAAGTTTGTTGCAATGGACAACACAATCCGAACTGTATGTAGCTTAGCTACTGGTGCAAAGGTATCAATGTAATCCTCTCCATAGGTCTGTGTAAACCCTCTTGCAACCAATCTGGTCTTCTTCCTATCAATCTGTCCATTTGCTAGATACTTGATTGTGAAGATCCATCTACTAGATACAGCCCTCTTTCCCTTAGGCAGCTCACTCTCATACCATGTATCATTTTTGATCATAGCACCTGCTTCAGCTCCCACTGATTCTTTCCATTCCTTGTCTAACATAGCTTCTTCATAAGTCCTTGGTACATAACTCTCATCCAGACTAATCATAAAGGCATGATGCTCCTCTGGAAACTCAGCAAAGGAACACACAGCTTGAGAAGGATGCTCCACAGCCTGGGCATTGTAGTACACTCTCGTGTTTACCCAGTTGGAAGCATCCCTCTTTATCCGTGTGCTCCTCCTCAATGGTTGAACCTGTTCCTCAGTATGAACCTCTGCGTGACCCTCTGGTTCTGTCTCACTCACCTCCTCTTGATCATGAACCTCTCCTTGCTCATCCACACTGACCTGAGGAAAATTCTCTACTTCTTGTGTCACCACTTGATCATGATGACCTGAATCCCCTTGGTGCTGCTCTTGCACTCCTGATTCAGACTCATTTCCCCCCTCATGATCAAGGAGAGTTGTTCTTTCAGGTTCTCTAACCTTATCATGGGACATGTTTACCCCAAGCCTTTCCAATATGTTCCTCAGATTCTCTGCCATGTTTCTTGGTTCTTGAGACAGATCTTCCAAGTCTTTCCAATTCTTTTCTTCATAATACCCCTTGGTCTCTATGAACTTAACATCTCTAGACACCAACACTCTCCTGGTTGCTGGATCATAGCACTTGTACCCTTTCTGAGTGATTGAGTACCCAATGAACATAGCTTTAGTACTCTTTGCTTCTAGCTTGTTCCTTCTTTCTCCGGGAATCATCACATAACATAAGCACCCAAAGACTCTCAAATGATCTATGTGTGGCTTGGCCTTGTTTAATACTTCAAAGGGAGACAGTTTCTTCAAGACACGTGTTGGCACTCTATTGATGAGATAGCAAGCAGTCTGAACAGCATCACTCCAAAACTTCTTAGGGACATTCATGTGGAACATTATTGATCTCGCAACCTCCATCAAATGTCTGTTCTTCCTCTCAGCCACCCCATTTTGTTGTGGTGTGTAAGGACAGCTAGTTTGTTGCACAATCCCATGCTTTGCAAGATGACTCTTGAAAGCATTGCTAGTGTATTCTCCTCCATTATCAGACCTCAGAATCTTCACAGTGGCATTGTACTGGTTAGTAACATATGCTTGGAAGTTCATGAAGGCTTCCAGGACTCTGTCTTTGGAGGGAATCATGGTGATCCATGTGTACTTGGACTTCTCATCAATGAAGGTCACAAAGTACTTATGGCTGTCTCTAGACATACAGGGAGCTGTCCACACGTCTGAATGCACCAGATCAAAGCAATTCTCATATCTGGTCTCTGATGTTGGGAAGACCGTCCTACAGTGCTTTCCAAGTATACAGGCTTCACACTCCAAGTGATTGAACGCCATACTTGGTAGAATCAGTTCAATTGCCTTGGCATGAGGATGTCCCAGCCTTGCATGCCATGTGAGATTATCACATCTATCCGTTGTGCTGCTTAAACACACAGACTCCACAAGACTAGGCGCCTCAGTTGTTTGGAGATGATAGAGCTGATGCTTGCTGTCTCCTCTGCCAATAACTCTTCCAGTCTTTAAATCCTGGAACTCAACTTCATTTGGTCTGAAAACCACTTGACAATCCAGATCAACTGTAGCCTTCTTAACTGAGATTAGATTGGATGTAAACTGAGGTAGGTAGAAGGCAGTGGAGTTCTTCTCAAACAGCTTGAGGTTTCCCACTCCTTCTATTGGGATCCTGGTACCATTGGCTATCATGACACTCCCTGTTGCTGCTTTAACCTCACTGATTAGTCTCTTGTCACTGATCATGTGGTGTGTTGCTCCAGAATCAATGATGATGGGTTTAGATGTGGATGCTTTGGCAGGAGCACCCAGACTCCGGGTCGTAGCCAAAGCATACACATGCTTAACCAACTCATCCCATTCCTTCTTTGTCACAAACTCATCTGCCCTCTTGGTATCCATTCCTCTCATGTCCGCACTGTCTCCTACTGTCTCTCCCATGTAAGCTGAGTATGAACACTCTCCTATAACCATCTGCTGAAGTACATCCTTGATTCTCTTCAAGATTACACTCATCCTGTCACTTAAGTGCTCAGACTCGCTATCCTTTCTCCATGCTCTTCTCTTCATTAACCACTCCTTAGAAAGTTTTCTCAACCTTCCCCTCTTACAGCTTGTACCTCCCTTCCATCTTTCTGGCTTCCTGTTTATTTCCCACACATCATATGTATATTTAACAAGCTCACATACCTCTTCCATAAGGAAGCTGAAGATCACATCTTGCTTCCTCCTTTCTTGACAACATCTCGGATTTGATGTGTGTGTCTTCACCACATCTAGCTCTGACCATACTTCTCTCAGCCTTCCCACAAGCTGATAACACTCATCCTTTCCTTGTCTCAAGCCGCGGATCACCCCTCTGTCCTCAATGACTCTCACAAGCTTGGACTTGCCTAAAGTTGCTTCAATCTCACTCCTTGTAGTGTTTCCTTGAACAACTTCATTTCCCAGCTTCAGACCTCTTGTCTGACCTTCTTCAGTAGCCATTTCCATGAAAGGTTTCCCCTTTCCATGACTACTCCATAACCCACAGCTTTCCAAAGCTCTCTTTGCCCATCTTGACCAATCGCCATCTCTCTCTTCTTCAAGCTCCATGGTTGTACTAGATCTGTGCTTCATTTCCATGTTGAGATAGTTTGAATCCATCAGAATATCTCACACCACTCAGATAATAAAGACCAGAACTCAAGAACACCAAGAACACTCAAGAACACTCAAGAACACTCAGATTTTTATGAAAAACGAAATCACACTCTCCCCTGTTTGAACAACCTGGCTCTGATACCATAAACACTTTTGTGTTTTAAGAGTATGATTCAAACAATCAGAGATAATCAGATCAAGATATTAAAGAGATTAAGAGATTTTAAAGAATAGAGAGAGAGAGACTCAAAAACTCCATTAATTAATATCTGATGAGGTTTACAAGTATTAATAGAGAGAGCAACAAGGGTTTTCGAAATGTATAAGCATGTGGAGTCAATGGACAGGCTGGAACTCCTTTTGAATCACTTGGCTGTGCTTTCTCACATGCTTGCACTAGTAAAAGCATCCTCTCCTTTCCAGCATCATACAGGCTGTCAAAGTAAGCCCTTATCCCTTCCTTATCCTCTTCCCACGTCCTTCTTAAGATAAGAGAGGATTAACATCAGTTAGACTCCAATTTAACCCATCCTGGTAACTTCTCTTCCTTTCACTTAGTTACCACAGTAACTTTAAAGTTACTGTGGTAAATCCCAAACTTACTGACCACCCCAATACTCTTCCTCTATCAATGTATCCACTCCTCATCACCTCATCTCAACATAAATCTCATAGGAGTTGGCATGAAGAAGTTATCCCACTTTCAAATAAGGTGATTCCAGTTTCCCAGTTTGGGAATAGCACAGCTTCTTCGTCGTTCCAATCAACCTAGGATGAATCTTTTTGTAAGAAGCTTGATTTGGATACAAAAAGTGGTGGAGAATCACCAGGAAGTTGAATAAATCTAATAGGAGTTGGCATGAAGAAGTTATCCCACTTTCAAATCAGGTGATTCCAGTTTCCCAGTTTGGGAATAGCACAGCTTCTTCGTCGTTCCAATCAAACCAGGATGAATCTCTTTGTAAGAAGCTTGATTTGGTTACATAAAGTGGTGGAGAATCACCAGGAAGTTGAATAAATCTCATAGGAGTTGGCATGAAGAAGTTATCCCACTTTCAAATCAGGTGATTCCAGTTTCCCAGTTTGGGAATAGCACAGCTTCTTCGTCGTTCCAATCAAACCAGGATGAATCTCTTTGTAAGAAGCTTGATTTGGATACATAAAGTGGTGGAGAATCACCAGGAAGTTGAATAAATCTCATAGGAGTTGGCATGAAGAAGTTATCCCACTTTCAAATCAGGTGATTCCAGTTTCCCAGTTTGGGAATAGCACAGCTTCTTCGTCGTTCCAATCAAACCAGGATGAATCACTTTGTAAGAAGCTTGATTTGGATACATAAAGTGGTGGAGAATCACCAGGAAGTTGAATAAATCTCATAGGAGTTGGCATGAAGAAGTTATCCCACTTTCAAATCAGGTGATTCCAGTTTCCCAGTTTGGGAATAGCACAGCTTCTTCGTCGTTCCAATCAAACCAGGATGAATCACTTTGTAAGAAGCTTGATTTGGATACATAAAGTGGTGGAGAATCACCAGGAAGTTGAATAAATCTCATAGGAGTTGGCATGAAGAAGTTATCCCACTTTCAAATCAGGTGATTCCAGTTTCCCAGTTTGGGAATAGCACAGCTTCTTCGTCGTTCCAATCAAACCAGGATGAATCACTTTGTAAGAAGCTTGATTTGGATACATAAAGTGGTGGAGAATCACCAGGAAGTTGAATAAATCTCATAGGAGTTGGCATGAAGAAGTTATCCCACTTTCAAATCAGGTGATTCCAGTTTCCCAGTTTGGGAATAGCACAGCTTCTTCGTCGTTCCAATCAAACCAGGATGAATCACTTTGTAAGAAGCTTGATTTGGATACATAAAGTGGTGGAGAATCACCAGGAAGTTGAATAAATCTCATAGGAGTTGGCATGAAGAAGTTATCCCACTTTCAAATCAGGTGATTCCAGTTTCCCAGTTTGGGAATAGCACAGCTTCTTCGTCGTTCCAATCAAACCAGGATGAATCACTTTGTAAGAAGCTTGATTTGGATACATAAAGTGGTGGAGAATCACCAGGAAGTTGAATAAATCTCATAGGAGTTGGCATGAAGAAGTTATCCCACTTTCAAATCAGGTGATTCCAGTTTCCCAGTTTGGGAATAGCACAGCTTCTTCGTCGTTCCAATCAAACCAGGATGAATCACTTTGTAAGAAGCTTGATTTGGATACATAAAGTGGTGGAGAATCACCAGGAAGTTGAATAAATCTCATAGGAGTTGGCATGAAGAAGTTATCCCACTTTCAAATCAGGTGATTCCAGTTTCCCAGTTTGGGAATAGCACAGCTTCTTCGTCGTTCCAATCAAACCAGGATGAATCACTTTGTAAGAAGCTTGATTTGGATACATAAAGTGGTGGAGAATCACCAGGAAGTTGAATAAATCTCATAGGAGTTGGCATGAAGAAGTTATCCCACTTTCAAATCAGGTGATTCCAGTTTCCCAGTTTGGGAATAGCACAGCTTCTTCGTCGTTCCAATCAAACCAGGATGAATCACTTTGTAAGAAGCTTGATTTGGATACATAAAGTGGTGGAGAATCACCAGGAAGTTGAATAAATCTCATAGGAGTTGGCATGAAGAAGTTATCCCACTTTCAAATCAGGTGATTCCAGTTTCCCAGTTTGGGAATAGCACAGCTTCTTCGTCGTTCCAATCAAACCAGGATGAATCACTTTGTAAGAAGCTTGATTTGGATACATAAAGTGGTGGAGAATCACCAGGAAGTTGAATAAATCTCATAGGAGTTGGCATGAAGAAGTTATCCCACTTTCAAATCAGGTGATTCCAGTTTCCCAGTTTGGGAATAGCACAGCTTCTTCGTCGTTCCAATCAAACCAGGATGAATCACTTTGTAAGAAGCTTGATTTGGATACATAAAGTGGTGGAGAATCACCAGGAAGTTGAATAAATCTCATAGGAGTTGGCATGAAGAAGTTATCCCACTTTCAAATCAGGTGATTCCAGTTTCCCAGTTTGGGAATAGCACAGCTTCTTCGTCGTTCCAATCAAACCAGGATGAATCACTTTGTAAGAAGCTTGATTTGGATACATAAAGTGGTGGAGAATCACCAGGAAGTTGAATAAATCTCATAGGAGTTGGCATGAAGAAGTTATCCCACTTTCAAATCAGGTGATTCCAGTTTCCCAGTTTGGGAATAGCACAGCTTCTTCGTCGTTCCAATCAAACCAGGATGAATCACTTTGTAAGAAGCTTGATTTGGATACATAAAGTGGTGGAGAATCACCAGGAAGTTGAATAAATCTCATAGGAGTTGGCATGAAGAAGTTATCCCACTTTCAAATCAGGTGATTCCAGTTTCCCAGTTTGGGAATAGCACAGCTTCTTCGTCGTTCCAATCAAACCAGGATGAATCACTTTGTAAGAAGCTTGATTTGGATACATAAAGTGGTGGAGAATCACCAGGAAGTTGAATAAATCTCATAGGAGTTGGCATGAAGAAGTTATCCCACTTTCAAATCAGGTGATTCCAGTTTCCCAGTTTGGGAATAGCACAGCTTCTTCGTCGTTCCAATCAAACCAGGATGAATCTCTTTGTAAGAAGCTTGATTTGGATACATAAAGTGGTGGAGAATCACCAGGAAGTTGAATAAATCTCATAGGAGTTGGCATGAAGAAGTTATCCCACTTTCAAATCAGGTGATTCCAGTTTCCCAGTTTGGGAATAGCACAGCTTCTTCGTCGTTCCAATCAAACCAGGATGAATCACTTTGTAAGAAGCTTGATTTGGATACATAAAGTGGTGGAGAATCACCAGGAAGTTGAATAAATCTCATAGGAGTTGGCATGAAGAAGTTATCCCACTTTCAAATCAGGTGATTCCAGTTTCCCAGTTTGGGAATAGCACAGCTTCTTCGTCGTTCCAATCAAACCAGGATGAATCACTTTGTAAGAAGCTTGATTTGGATACATAAAGTGGTGGAGAATCACCAGGAAGTTGAATAAATCTCATAGGAGTTGGCATGAAGAAGTTATCCCACTTTCAAATCAGGTGATTCCAGTTTCCCAGTTTGGGAATAGCACAGCTTCTTCGTCGTTCCAATCAAACCAGGATGAATCACTTTGTAAGAAGCTTGATTTGGATACATAAAGTGGTGGAGAATCACCAGGAAGTTGAATAAATCTCATAGGAGTTGGCATGAAGAAGTTATCCCACTTTCAAATCAGGTGATTCCAGTTTCCCAGTTTGGGAATAGCACAGCTTCTTCGTCGTTCCAATCAAACCAGGATGAATCACTTTGTAAGAAGCTTGATTTGGATACATAAAGTGGTGGAGAATCACCAGGAAGTTGAATAAATCTCATAGGAGTTGGCATGAAGAAGTTATCCCACTTTCAAATCAGGTGATTCCAGTTTCCCAGTTTGGGAATAGCACAGCTTCTTCGTCGTTCCAATCAAACCAGGATGAATCACTTTGTAAGAAGCTTGATTTGGATACATAAAGTGGTGGAGAATCACCAGGAAGTTGAATAAATCTCATAGGAGTTGGCATGAAGAAGTTATCCCACTTTCAAATCAGGTGATTCCAGTTTCCCAGTTTGGGAATAGCACAGCTTCTTCGTCGTTCCAATCAAACCAGGATGAATCACTTTGTAAGAAGCTTGATTTGGATACATAAAGTGGTGGAGAATCACCAGGAAGTTGAATAAATCTCATAGGAGTTGGCATGAAGAAGTTATCCCACTTTCAAATCAGGTGATTCCAGTTTCCCAGTTTGGGAATAGCACAGCTTCTTCGTCGTTCCAATCAAACCAGGATGAATCACTTTGTAAGAAGCTTGATTTGGATACATAAAGTGGTGGAGAATCACCAGGAAGTTGAATAAATCTCATAGGAGTTGGCATGAAGAAGTTATCCCACTTTCAAATCAGGTGATTCCAGTTTCCCAGTTTGGGAATAGCACAGCTTCTTCGTCGTTCCAATCAAACCAGGATGAATCTCTTTGTAAGAAGCTTGATTTGGATACATAAAGTGGTGGAGAATCACCAGGAAGTTGAATAAATCTCATAGGAGTTGGCATGAAGAAGTTATCCCACTTTCAAATCAGGTGATTCCAGTTTCCCAGTTTGGGAATAGCACAGCTTCTTCGTCGTTCCAATCAAACCAGGATGAATCACTTTGTAAGAAGCTTGATTTGGATACATAAAGTGGTGGAGAATCACCAGGAAGTTGAATAAATCTCATAGGAGTTGGCATGAAGAAGTTATCCCACTTTCAAATCAGGTGATTCCAGTTTCCCAGTTTGGGAATAGCACAGCTTCTTCGTCGTTCCAATCAAACCAGGATGAATCACTTTGTAAGAAGCTTGATTTGGATACATAAAGTGGTGGAGAATCACCAGGAAGTTGAATAAATCTCATAGGAGTTGGCATGAAGAAGTTATCCCACTTTCAAATCAGGTGATTCCAGTTTCCCAGTTTGGGAATAGCACAGCTTCTTCGTCGTTCCAATCAAACCAGGATGAATCACTTTGTAAGAAGCTTGATTTGGATACATAAAGTGGTGGAGAATCACCAGGAAGTTGAATAAATCTCATAGGAGTTGGCATGAAGAAGTTATCCCACTTTCAAATCAGGTGATTCCAGTTTCCCAGTTTGGGAATAGCACAGCTTCTTCGTCGTTCCAATCAAACCAGGATGAATCACTTTGTAAGAAGCTTGATTTGGATACATAAAGTGGTGGAGAATCACCAGGAAGTTGAATAAATCTCATAGGAGTTGGCATGAAGAAGTTATCCCACTTTCAAATCAGGTGATTCCAGTTTCCCAGTTTGGGAATAGCACAGCTTCTTCGTCGTTCCAATCAAACCAGGATGAATCTCTTTGTAAGAAGCTTGATTTGGATACATAAAGTGGTGGAGAATCACCAGGAAGTTGAATAAATCTCATAGGAGTTGGCATGAAGAAGTTATCCCACTTTCAAATCAGGTGATTCCAGTTTCCCAGTTTGGGAATAGCACAGCTTCTTCGTCGTTCCAATCAAACCAGGATGAATCACTTTGTAAGAAGCTTGATTTGGATACATAAAGTGGTGGAGAATCACCAGGAAGTTGAATAAATCTCATAGGAGTTGGGATGAAGAAGTTATCCCACTTTCAAATCAGGTGATTCCAGTTTCCCAGTTTGGGAATAGCACAGCTTCTTCGTCGTTCCAATCAAACCAGGATGAATCACTTTGTAAGAAGCTTGATTTGGATACATAAAGTGGTGGAGAATCACCAGGAAGTTGAATAAATCTCATAGGAGTTGGCATGAAGAAGTTATCCCACTTTCAAATCAGGTGATTCCAGTTTCCCAGTTTGGGAATAGCACAGCTTCTTCGTCGTTCCAATCAAACCAGGATGAATCACTTTGTAAGAAGCTTGATTTGGATACATAAAGTGGTGGAGAATCACCAGGAAGTTGAATAAATCTCATAGGAGTTGGGATGAAGAAGTTATCCCACTTTCAAATCAGGTGATTCCAGTTTCCCAGTTTGGGAATAGCACAGCTTCTTCGTCGTTCCAATCAAACCAGGATGAATCACTTTGTAAGAAGCTTGATTTGGATACATAAAGTGGTGGAGAATCACCAGGAAGTTGAATAAATCTCATAGGAGTTGGCATGAAGAAGTTATCCCACTTTCAAATCAGGTGATTCCAGTTTCCCAGTTTGGGAATAGCACAGCTTCTTCGTCGTTCCAATCAAACCAGGATGAATCACTTTGTAAGAAGCTTGATTTGGATACATAAAGTGGTGGAGAATCACCAGGAAGTTGAATAAATCTCATAGGAGTTGGCATGAAGAAGTTATCCCACTTTCAAATCAGGTGATTCCAGTTTCCCAGTTTGGGAATAGCACAGCTTCTTCGTCGTTCCAATCAAACCAGGATGAATCACTTTGTAAGAAGCTTGATTTGGATACATAAAGTGGTGGAGAATCACCAGGAAGTTGAATAAATCTCATAGGAGTTGGCATGAAGAAGTTATCCCACTTTCAAATCAGGTGATTCCAGTTTCCCAGTTTGGGAATAGCACAGCTTCTTCGTCGTTCCAATCAAACCAGGATGAATCACTTTGTAAGAAGCTTGATTTGGATACATAAAGTGGTGGAGAATCACCAGGAAGTTGAATAAATCTCATAGGAGTTGGCATGAAGAAGTTATCCCACTTTCAAATCAGGTGATTCCAGTTTCCCAGTTTGGGAATAGCACAGCTTCTTCGTCGTTCCAATCAAACCAGGATGAATCACTTTGTAAGAAGCTTGATTTGGATACATAAAGTGGTGGAGAATCACCAGGAAGTTGAATAAATCTCATAGGAGTTGGCATGAAGAAGTTATCCCACTTTCAAATCAGGTGATTCCAGTTTCCCAGTTTGGGAATAGCACAGCTTCTTCGTCGTTCCAATCAAACCAGGATGAATCACTTTGTAAGAAGCTTGATTTGGATACATAAAGTGGTGGAGAATCACCAGGAAGTTGAATAAATCTCATAGGAGTTGGCATGAAGAAGTTATCCCACTTTCAAATCAGGTGATTCCAGTTTCCCAGTTTGGGAATAGCACAGCTTCTTCGTCGTTCCAATCAAACCAGGATGAATCTCTTTGTAAGAAGCTTGATTTGGATACATAAAGTGGTGGAGAATCACCAGGAAGTTGAATAAATCTCATAGGAGTTGGCATGAAGAAGTTATCCCACTTTCAAATCAGGTGATTCCAGTTTCCCAGTTTGGGAATAGCACAGCTTCTTCGTCGTTCCAATCAAACCAGGATGAATCACTTTGTAAGAAGCTTGATTTGGATACATAAAGTGGTGGAGAATCACCAGGAAGTTGAATAAATCTCATAGGAGTTGGCATGAAGAAGTTATCCCACTTTCAAATCAGGTGATTCCAGTTTCCCAGTTTGGGAATAGCACAGCTTCTTCGTCGTTCCAATCAAACCAGGATGAATCACTTTGTAAGAAGCTTGATTTGGATACATAAAGTGGTGGAGAATCACCAGGAAGTTGAATAAATCTCATAGGAGTTGGCATGAAGAAGTTATCCCACTTTCAAATCAGGTGATTCCAGTTTCCCAGTTTGGGAATAGCACAGCTTCTTCGTCGTTCCAATCAAACCAGGATGAATCACTTTGTAAGAAGCTTGATTTGGATACATAAAGTGGTGGAGAATCACCAGGAAGTTGAATAAATCTCATAGGAGTTGGCATGAAGAAGTTATCCCACTTTCAAATCAGGTGATTCCAGTTTCCCAGTTTGGGAATAGCACAGCTTCTTCGTCGTTCCAATCAAACCAGGATGAATCACTTTGTAAGAAGCTTGATTTGGATACATAAAGTGGTGGAGAATCACCAGGAAGTTGAATAAATCTCATAGGAGTTGGGATGAAGAAGTTATCCCACTTTCAAATCAGGTGATTCCAGTTTCCCAGTTTGGGAATAGCACAGCTTCTTCGTCGTTCCAATCAAACCAGGATGAATCTCTTTGTAAGAAGCTTGATTTGGATACATAAAGTGGTGGAGAATCACCAGGAAGTTGAATAAATCTCATAGGAGTTGGGATGAAGAAGTTATCCCACTTTCAAATCAGGTGATTCCAGTTTCCCAGTTTGGGAATAGCACAGCTTCTTCGTCGTTCCAATCAAACCAGGATGAATCTTTTGTAAGAAGCTTGATTTGGATACATAAAGTGGTGGAGAATCACCAGGAAGTTGAATAAATCTCATAGGAGTTGGCATGAAGAAGTTATCCCACTTTCAAATCAGGTGATTCCAGTTTCCCAGTTTGGGAATAGCACAGCTTCTTCGTCGTTCCAATCAAACCAGGATGAATCACTTTGTAAGAAGCTTGATTTGGATACATAAAGTGGTGGAGAATCACCAGGAAGTTGAATAAATCTCATAGGAGTTGGCATGAAGAAGTTATCCCACTTTCAAATCAGGTGATTCCAGTTTCCCAGTTTGGGAATAGCACAGCTTCTTCGTCGTTCCAATCAAACCAGGATGAATCACTTTGTAAGAAGCTTGATTTGGATACATAAAGTGGTGGAGAATCACCAGGAAGTTGAATAAATCTCATAGGAGTTGGCATGAAGAAGTTATCCCACTTTCAAATCAGGTGATTCCAGTTTCCCAGTTTGGGAATAGCACAGCTTCTTCGTCGTTCCAATCAAACCAGGATGAATCACTTTGTAAGAAGCTTGATTTGGATACATAAAGTGGTGGAGAATCACCAGGAAGTTGAATAAATCTCATAGGAGTTGGCATGAAGAAGTTATCCCACTTTCAAATCAGGTGATTCCAGTTTCCCAGTTTGGGAATAGCACAGCTTCTTCGTCGTTCCAATCAAACCAGGATGAATCACTTTGTAAGAAGCTTGATTTGGATACATAAAGTGGTGGAGAATCACCAGGAAGTTGAATAAATCTCATAGGAGTTGGCATGAAGAAGTTATCCCACTTTCAAATCAGGTGATTCCAGTTTCCCAGTTTGGGAATAGCACAGCTTCTTCGTCGTTCCAAACAAACCACGATGAATCACTTTGTAAGAAGCTTGATTTGCATACATAAAGTGGTGGAGAATCACCGGGAAGTGATAGTTTTAGTGATGTTAAGAGTAATCTGAGTGTTTAGAGAAGATTAGAATAGTTTAGAGAAGATTAAAGTCTAAAATGAGATAAGAGTCTAGAGAGAGTTTTAGAGAGACTAAGAGAGACTCATAACTTGCTTAATCTTATTAATGAGTGAGGTTACATATTTATAAGGAGACACAAGGGTTTACAAGAGAGGAAATCGCACTGTTTAACGTGTGGAGTCAAGGGGAGCCTTTTGAATGATTGGCCAGATGGCTCACAGCTTATGGCATCTTGGACTTGTTTCCAGCCTGTTCCAGCCTGGCACGCGCGTCCTTATCCTCAACGGTCTTATCTCTTCACTAAACCCTTAAGGTAACTTCTACCTTGTTACCGTCTCACTTGGATAGGTTATGGTAAGTTTTGGTTGAGGTTTGGATGGTACGGCCTTGTACGGCCTTGTACGGCCGGCCGTACCATACTCTCCCAAACTTCCCTAAGTACTTTCATCTCTCTTCTCTTCAACTCTTATCTCTTCATATCCATATACTCAGCTCATCTCAACACTCCCCCTCAAGCTTAGCTTTGTGAAAGACTAAGCTTGGACAGCCATGAGATCTTCCTCATTAAAAACCTCACTAAGGAAAACCCATTGGGACAAAACCTTAATGAGGGAAAAAGAGTAAAGATCTCATGACTAAGGGGATCAGCTCCTTCTCTTCCCAAGATCAATGAGGCCCAATCTGATATGAATGGACTCCATTGTCTTTTGCCTTGCAGCCTTGGTGAATACATCAGCCAACTGATCTTCACTCCTAGTATAACATGGCAAGATGACTCCTAGGACAATCATCTGCCTCACCTTGTGGCAATCAACCTCAATGTGCTTTGTTCTCTCATGGAACACCGAGTTGGAGGCTATGTGAATGGCGGCCTGGTTGTCACAATGCATTGTCATTGGAGTGTCTTGTGCTATCTCCAAATGCTTCAAGATGCCCTTGATCCAAACTAGCTCGTTTGTAAGCTTCAGCATAGCTCTATACTCAGCTTCTGCACTAGAGCATGACACCACCTTCTGTTTCTTACTCTTCCAAGTCACCAAGTTGCCTCCAATGAATGTGCAATAGCCGGTTGTTGATCTCTGTCAGCTCTATCACCTGCCCAATCAGCATCACAATAGCCCACCACTTCTGTGCTTCCATTGCACCCCATCCATACACCTTGATCCGGCGAGCCATTTAGATACATCAGCAGCCTCTCCACCATACGCCAATGATGTTCCTTGGGAAGCTGCATGTGTTGACTCACCTGATTCACAGCAAAACATATATCAGGTCTTGTGATGGTTAGATAAATCAATTTGCCAACAAGTTTTCTATAGAGTTTAGGATCATGAAATGGCTTGCTGTCTTCAATCTCCCCCTCTCTTGGTACTTTGTAGCCATCCTCCATTGGCATCCTTGCTGTCTTGCCTCCATAAGCACCTGCACCTTTCAAAAGATCAAGTGTATACTTTCTTTGGGACATGAACAAACCTTCCTTGGATCTACAAATCTCAATTCCAAGAAAGTATTTCATCTCCCAAGTCTTTGATTTCAAACATAGACTTTAGAAACTCCTTGGTTGCTTTGATACCTTCCTTATCACTTCCTGTGATAATGATATCATCCACATACACAAGGAGAGCAACCATACCTGAGGGTGTAGTGAGTGTAAAGAGAGTGTGATCCAATTCTGACTTCTTGAAGCCTCGGCCATTCAGAGTTGTGCTCAACTTGTTATACCAAGCTCTTGGTGATTGCTTCAACCCATAAATAGCTTTCTTTAGCCTCAGTACATTCCCTCTCTTCACTAGATGTTCCAAACCTGGTGGAGGATACATATAGACTTCATCCTCAAGTTCTCCTTGTAGAAATGCATTCTTCACATCCATTTGCCACAATCCCCATCCAAGGTTCACAGCCAAGCTTAAAACAATCCTAATGGTGTGTAGCTTGGCTACTGGTGCAAATGTCTCAATGTAATCCTCTCCATATGTCTGAGTAAACCCTCTTGCTACTAGTCTAGTCTTCTTCCTCTCAATCGACCCATCAGCCTTGTACTTGATTGTAAAGATCCATCTACTAGACACAGCTTTCTTCCCTTTTGGTAGTTCACTCTCATACCATGTATCATTCTTTATCATAGCTCCTGCCTCAGCTCCTACTGATTCCTTCCACTCCTTATCCTCATTGCCTCTTCATAGCTTCTTGGAATGTGATTCTCATCCAAGTTTACCATAAATGCACAATGTGCTTCTGGATATTGACTGAAAGAACACACGGCCTGAGTAGGATGCTCCACAGCTTGGGCATTGTAGTACACTCTTGTGTTTACCCAACTGGAAGGATCCTTTCTCAGCCTTGTACTTCTTCTTAACATTGGCCCTTCTTGTGCCATCTCTTGTTCTTCTTCTTGTGGCAACATTTCAGATCTTTCTTCTCCTAGCTGACTTGCTTCAGCTCCCTCTTCCCTTAGCTGACCATCTTCAGCTTCTTCTGTTGATCATTTGATTCCACAGCTTGATCATGAGAGCCAGAACTCTCTCTCTCTACTTGTTTCTTCGCGGTTTGGAGTTCTTGTTTCATTCCCCCCTTCATGCTCAAGGTTGGAAGTCTGATGATCCGGTGCTGGAGTCGTGCTTCTCCCCCCTTGATGTCCTTGATTCATGTTGATTCCAAGCCCTTCTAGGATTATCCTCAAGGTTTCAGCTCTATCAGATGTAAGATCCTTCAAATCTTCTTGAATCTGCTCCTCATAATATCCTTTTTCTTCAACAAACTTCACTTCTCTAGATACTAACACTCTCCTTGTGTTAGGATCATAGCACTTGTATCCTTTCTGACTTGATGAGTATCCAATGAACATTGCCTTTGAACTCTTAGCTTCTAGCTTGTTTCTTATCTCTCCAGGCACCATCACAAAACACAAACATCCAAAGATCTTCATATGCTCGAGTGAAGGCTTGTACTGATTCAATACCTCAAATGGTGATTGTCCTTGAAGGATCAGAGTTGGTGTCCTGTTGATGAGATAACAAGCCGTAGCAACTGCATCACTCCAAAACTTCTTAGGCACATTGGATTGAAACATCATGGACCTGGCTACTTCCATCAAGTGCCTGTTCTTCCTTTCAGCCACACCATTCTGTTGTGGTGTATAGGGACAGCTTGTCTGATGAAGTATTCCATGCTGAGATAGGTGTAGCTTGAATGCTTGTCCCGTGTACTCTCCTCCATTATCTGACCTAAAAATTTTATCTTGGCATTGTAATGGTTAGTCACATAGGCTTGAAAGTTTTTAAATGCATCAAGTACCCTATCTTTGGTTGGAATTAAGGTTAACCAGGTGTATTTGGATTTTTCATCAATGAAAGTTACATAGTACTTATGGTTGTCTCTAGAAAGGCAAGGTGCAGTCCAAACATCAGAATGAATAAGATCAAAACATTTTTCATAAACAGTAGTAGACTTGGTAAAGACAGTTCTACAATGCTTGCCTAAAATGCAAGCTTCACACTCATTATTCTCAAAGGAAACACCTGGCAACATCAGTTTTAAAGCCTTATTATGAGGGTGTCCTAATCTAGCATGCCACAATGCATTTTTACTTAAACTAGAACCAGAAACAGAAGTAAACGAGCAGCTATAACTAGAAACAGGAGCAAGATCTTCAAGTAAATACAATTCTCCTTTAGTCACTCCCTTTCCAATCATCTTGCTGCTTTTAATATCCTGAAACTTCACATCATTAGGACTGAATATGACATTGCATTGCAAATCAGTAGCACATTTCTTAACAGATAACAAGTTTGAAGTAAATTCAGGCATATAAAAGGCTTTAGTTTCCTTATCAAACAGTTTAAGACTTCCTATTCCTCTAATAGGTATCTTATCTCCATTAGCTATCATCACATTACCATTCATTGGTACAATGTTTTTAATTAACTAGTGTCACTTATCATATGATGAGATGCACCAGAATCAACTACTAAAGGCTTAATGGTATGTGAACTAGCAATATGAGCAAGGATACTAGATGGTTTGAATACATGATCATTCCTAGCAAAACTAGCAGTTCTAGATTGGTTTAATATTTCAATCACACTATCATGCATCCTATCAGTTCTAGTTAGATTCTCATCATTCTCTATAGCCCTAGCACCAAAGGAATACCCAAAGTGTTACCATGCTCTTTGAAGAGCTTGATGAGAGCATCCAGGTCGGATTTCCTTAGATACTCTTGATCATAGTTCCCACGGTTGCTTGGGGCTCCAGTGTAGGCTACAAGAGACTTCCCATCACCTCCTTCACGCCCATCTATCTCCTTTCCTTTGCTTGTACCAGCTCCACTCGTTCCATCTGATACATTAGCCCTTGCCTCACGGTCCTTCATGAACTTTGCCGGTTTGAGGTGTGGGTGAAGGATCCAGCATTGACTCTTCTTGTGGCCATGCTTCTTGCAGTGATCACAATTCCCATTGAACCTCCTCTCCTCAAACTTCCCATGCGCAGCAGCCTTGTTTGCTTGTGGAGCTTCACTCCCCTCCTCTTGAGTTGCTTGGCTTGCAAGGGAAAGGTCTCCTTTCTTGGCAAACAACCCAATGGAGCCTTGCTCTTCTGAATCCGCGCACACACATCCTCAAGGTCAGGTAGAGTGTCTTCTCTAAGCAGGTGCTGGATGAGACCATTATACGCCGGGTTTAGGGTGAGAAGTAGGCCAAAGACCTTGTCTTGCTCTCTTCTCTTGTTGAGCTCATCTGCATCTGTAGTGCTTGGCCTTAACATCTCCATCTCGGACCATAGTGATCTGAATCTCCCAAGGTGTTTAGTGAACTCCATATCCTCTTGTACCAGGTTGTTGATTGCTTGCTTCACCTCAAACACCCTGCTCAAGTTTGATGTATTCCCATACACCTTCTTCAGTGTGTCCCACAGCTCCTTAGCAGACTCACAGTAGCTGTAGGCATCTAAGATTGCTGGCTCAAGAGATGCGTGAAGCACTGACATCACCAGCATGTCCTCTTGATACCATTTCTCAGCCGCGTTGCTTGCAGCCTCACCATCATCCTCTCCTTGAGTGATGAGTTTTGGAGCTTCTCCGGGTGTGATATGCTTCCACAACCCTTTGCTTCCCACCGTGGTTCTCACCATCCTTGACCACACCAAGTAGTTGTTTCCCTTGAAACACACAGCTACCTTCATGTTCATGTTCATCCCACTCTCCATGTTGAATGATGAACTCTCTAAGCTTCAGGAACTTTATCTTGAGTTGAATGACTTGTAGAAACCTTCACAGCCTCGATCTTCAACCCACGCAGCTTCAGATAACACACCACAACCAGTCTTGAACTTGAAAAGTACCCAGAAACTCTTGAAACACAAGAACACACAAAAGTTTCTTCAAAGCTTCAACCTTGAAACTTCAAAGAATCTCACACGACCTCAGGCTCTCACTAACCTGGCTCTGATACCATGATAGTTTTAGTGATGTTAAGAGTAATCTGAGTGTTTAGAGAAGATTAGAATAAGTTTAGAGAAGATTAAAGTCTAAAATGAGATTAAGAGACTAGAGAGGGTTTTAGAGAGACTAAGAGAGACTCATAACTTGCTTAATCTTATTAATGAGTGAGGTTACATATTATAAGGAGACACAAGGGTTTACAAGAGAGGAAATCGCCACTGGTTAACCGTGTGGAGTCAAGGGGAGCCTTTTGAATGATTGGCCAGGATGGCTCACATGCTTATGGCATCTTGGACTGCTTTCCAGCCTGTTCCAGCCTGGCACGCGCGTCCTTATCCTCCCACCGGTCTATCTCTTCACTAAACCCTTAAGGTAACTTCTACCTTGTTACCGTCTCACTTGGATAGGTTATGGTAAGTTTTGGTTGAGGTGGATGGTACGGCCTTGTACGGCCTGTACGGCCGGCCGTACCATACTCTCCCAAACTTCCCTAAGTACTTATCTCCTCTTCTCTTAACTCCTTATCTCTTCATCTCCATATACTCAGCTCATCTCAACACGAAGTTGAATAAAATCTCATAGGAGTGTGGATGAAGAAGTTATCCTCTTTGAAATGGTT
>NW_026015538.1:0-22842 GCF_020379485.1 Brassica napus
TTTCACATGCTTGCACTAGTAAAGCATCCTCTCCTTTCCAGCATCATACAGGCTGTCAAAGTAAGCCCTTATCCCTTCCTTATCCTCTTCCCACGTCCTTCTTAAGATAAGAGAGGATTAACATCAGTTAGACTCCAATTTAACCCATCCTGGTAACTTCTCTTCCTTTCACTTAGTTACCACAGTAACTTTAAAGTTACTGTGGTAAATCCCAAACTTACTGACCACCCCAATACTCTTCCTCTATCAATGTATCCACTCCTCATCACCTCATCTCAACACTCCCCCTCAAGCTTGACCATGTGGAACAAGTCAAGCTTGGAAACCATGAAGACCTCCCTCATTAAACCTCACCAAAGAAAACCCATTGGGATAAAACTTTGATGAGGGAAAAAGAGTGGAGACTCCATGGTTAAGGGGCTCAGCTCCTGGGAGTAAGATCAATGAGTCCAAGCCTGGATAGTATGGACTCCATTGTCTTCAATCTCGCTGCCTTGGTAAACACATCTGCAAGCTGATCTTCACTCCTTGTATAACATGGCATAATCACTCCTAAGATAATCATCTGCCTCACCTTATGACAATCCACCTCTATGTGCTTTGTTCTCTCATGAAACACTGAGTTGGAGGCAATGTGGATAGCTGCTTGATTATCACAATGCATAGTCATAGGAGTACTCTGCTCAATCTCTAGATGCTTCAAGATCCCCTTGATCCACACCAACTCGTTTGTCAGCTTCAACATGGCTCTATACTCAGCTTCAGCACTTGAACAAGAGATAACCTTTTGCTTCTTACTCTTCCAAGTAACCAAGTTCCCTCCAATGAATGTACAATATCCAGTAGTTGATCTCCTGTCCACTCTATCTCCTGCCCAATCAGCATCACAATACCCAACCACTTCCGTACTGCCATTGCAACCCATCCAAACTCCTTGACCAGGCGTGCCACTCAAATACCTCAGTATCCTATCAACCATCTTCCAATGATGTACCTTTGGCGCCTGCATATGCTGACTCACTTGGTTCACTGCAAAACATATATCTGGCCGTGTGATGGTCAAGTAGATCAACTTGCCAACCATCTTCCTGTATAGCTTAGGATCCTAAAATAACTGCTTCTCTTCAACCTCCCCCTCACGCAAAACCTTATACCCCTCCTCAAGAGGTGTCTTTGCTACCTTTCCTCCAAGTACATCAGTCTCCTTTAGCATATCCATTGTATACTTCCTTTGAGACATAAACAAACCCTCCTTGGATCTGCATATCTCAATCCCCAAGAAATACTTCATCTCTCCCAAGTCTTTGATGTCAAACACAGACTTGAGGAACTCTTTAGTGGCTTTAATCCCAGCCTTATCACTCCCTGTGATAATCAAATCATCCACATATACCAGTATCACAATGATCCCTGATGGAGTAACAAAGAAGAAGAGTGTATGATCCAGTTCAGACTTCCTGAATCCTCTGCCATTCAGGGTTGTACTCAGCTTCCTGTACCAAGCTCTAGGAGACTGCTTCAGCCCATAGATTGCCTTCTTCAATCTCAAAACATTTCCTGGTTTTACTAGATGCTCAAGACCAGGAGGAGGAAGCATGTATACCTCATCTTCTAGCTCACCTTGTAAGAAAGCATTCTTCACATCCATCTGCCACAAATCCCACTCCAAGTTTGTTGCAATGGACAACACAATCCGAACTGTATGTAGCTTAGCTACTGGTGCAAAGGTATCAATGTAATCCTCTCCATAGGTCTGTGTAAACCCTCTTGCAACCAATCTGGTCTTCTTCCTATCAATCTGTCCATTTGCTAGATACTTGATTGTGAAGATCCATCTACTAGATACAGCCCTCTTTCCCTTAGGCAGCTCACTCTCATACCATGTATCATTTTTGATCATAGCACCTGCTTCAGCTCCCACTGATTCTTTCCATTCCTTGTCTAACATAGCTTCTTCATAAGTCCTTGGTACATAACTCTCATCCAGACTAATCAAAGGCATGATGCTCCTCTGGAAACTCAGCAAAGGAACACACAGCTTGAGAAGGATGCTCCACAGCCTGGGCATTGTAGTACACTCTCGTGTTTACCCAGTTGGAAGCATCCCTCTTTATCCGTGTGCTCCTCCTCAATGGTTGAACCTGTTCCTCAGTATGAACCTCTGCGTGACCCTCTGGTCTGTCTCACTCACCTCCTCTTGATCATGAACCTCTCCTTGCTCATCCACACTGACCTGAGGAAAATTCTCTACTTCTTGTGTCACCACTTGATCATGATGACCTGAATCCCCTTGGTGCTGCTCTTGCACTCCTGATTCAGACTCATTTCCCCCCTCATGATCAAGGAGAGTTGTTCTTTCAGGTTCTCTAACCTTATCATGGGACATGTTTACCCCAAGCCTTTCCAATATGTTCCTCAGATTCTCTGCCATGTTTCTTGGTTCTTGAGACAGATCTTCCAAGTCTTTCCAATTCTTTTCTTCATAATACCCTTGGTCTCTATGAACTTAACATCTCTAGACACCAACACTCTCCTGGTTGCTGGATCATAGCACTTGTACCCTTTCTGAGTGATTGAGTACCCAATGAACATAGCTTTAGTACTCTTTGCTTCTAGCTTGTTCCTTCTTTCTCCGGGAATCATCACATAACATAAGCACCCAAAGACTCTCAAATGATCTATGTGTGGCTTGGCCTTGTTTAATACTTCAAAGGGAGACAGTTTCTTCAAGACACGTGTTGGCACTCTATTGATGAGATAGCAAGCAGTCTGAACAGCATCACTCCAAAACTTCTTAGGAACATTCATGTGGAACATTATTGATCTCGCAACCTCCATCAAATGTCTGTTCTTCCTCTCAGCCACCCCATTTGTGTGGTGGTGTGTAAGGACAGCTAGTTTGTTGCACAATCCCATGCTTTGCAAGATGACTCTTGAAAGCATTGCTAGTGTATTCTCCTCCATTATCAGACCTCAGAATCTTCACAGTGGCATTGTACTGGTTAGTAACATATGCTTGGAAGTTCATGAAGGCTTCCAGGACTCTGTCTTTGGAGGGAATCATGGTGATCCATGTGTACTTGGACTTCTCATCAATGAAGGTCACAAAGTACTTATGGCTGTCTCTAGACATACAGGGAGCTGTCCACACGTCTCTGAATGCACCAGATCAAAAATTCTCATATCTGGTCTCTGATGTTGGGAAGACCGTCCTACAGTGCTTTCCAAGTATACAGGCTTCACACTCCAAGTGATTGAACGCCATACTTGGTAGAATCAGTTCAATTGCCTTGGCATGAGGATGTCCCAGCCTTGCATGCCATGTGAGATTATCACATCTATCCGTTGTGCTGCTTAAACACACAGACTCCACAAGACTAGGCGCCTCAGTTGTTTGGAGATGATAGAGCTGATGCTTGCTGTCTCCTCTGCCAATAACTCTTCCAGTCTTTAAATCCTGGAACTCAACTTCATTTGGTCTGAAAACCACTTGACAATCCAGATCAACTGTAGCCTTCTTAACTGAGATTAGATTGGATGTAAACTGAGGTAGGTAGAAGGCAGTGGAGTTCTTCTCAAACAGCTTGAGGTTTCCCACTCCTTCTATTGGGATCCTGGTACCATTGGCTATCATGACACTCCCTGTTGCTGCTTTAACCTCACTGATTAGTCTCTTGTCACTGATCATGTGGTGTGTTGCTCCAGAATCAATGATGATGGGTTTAGATGTGGATGCTTTGGCAGGAGCACCCAGACTCCGGGTCGTAGCCAAAGCATACACATGCTTAACCAACTCATCCCATTCCTTCTTTGTCACCAACTCATCTGCCCTCTTGGTATCCATTCCTCTCATGTCCGCACTGTCTCCTACTGTCTCTCCCATGTAAGCTGAGTATGAACACTCTCCTATAACCATCTGCTGAAGTACATCCTTGATTCTCTTCAAGATTACACTCACTGTCACTTAAGTGCTCAGACTCGCTATCCTTTCTCCATGCTCTTCTCTTCATTAACCACTCCTTAGAAAGTTTTCTCAACCTTCCCCTCTTACAGCTTGTACCTCCCTTCCATCTTTCTGGCTTCCTGTTATTCCCACACATCATATGTATATTTAACAAGCTCACATACCTCTTCCATAAGGAAGCTGAAGATCACATCTTGCTTCCTCCTTTCTTGACAACATCTCGGATTTGATGTGTGTGTCTTCACCACATCTAGCTCTGACCATACTTCTCTCAGCCTTCCCACAAGCTGATAACACTCATCCTTTCCTTGTCTCAAGCCGCGGATCACCTCTGTCCTCAATGACTCTCACAAGCTTGGACTTGCCTAAAGTTGCTTCAATCTCACTCCTTGTAGTGTTTCCTTGAACAACTTCATTTCCCAGCTTCAGACCTCTTGTCTGACCTTCTTCAGTAGCCATTTCCATGAAAGGTTTCCCCTTTCCATGACTACTCCATAACCCACAGCTTTCCAAAGCTCTCTTTGCCCATCTTGACCAATCGCCATCTCTCTCTTCTTCAAGCTCCATGGTTGTACTAGATCTGTGCTTCATTTCCATGTTGAGATAGTTTGAATCCATCAGAATATCTCACACACTCAGATAATAAAGACCAGAACTCAAGAACACCAAGAACACTCAAGAACACTCAAGAACACTCAGATTTTTATGAAAAACGAAATCACACTCTCCCCTGTTTGAACAACCTGGCTCTGATACCATAAACACTTTTGTGTTTTAAGAGTATGATTCAAACAATCAGAGATAATCAGATCAAGATATTAAAGAGATTAAGAGATTTTAAAGAATAGAGAGAGAGAGACTCAAAAACTCCATTAATTAATATCTGATGAGGTTACAAGTATTAATAGAGAGAGCAACAAGGTTTTCGAAAGTATAAGCATGTGGAGTCAATGGACAGGTGGAATCCTTTTGAATCACTTGGCTGTGCTTTCTCACATGCTTGCACTAGTAAGCATCCTCTCCTTTCCAGCATCATACAGGCTGTCAAAGTAAGCCCTTATCCTTCTTATCCTCTTCCCACGTCCTTCTTAAGATAAGAGAGGATAAAATCAGTTTAGACTCCAATTTAACCCATCCTGGTACTCTCTTCTTTCACTAGTTACCACATAAATTTAAAGTTACTGTGGTAAATCCCAAACTACTGACACCCAATACTCTTCCTCTATCAATGTATCCACTCCTCATCACCTCATCTCAACACAAATCAGGTGATTCCAGTTTCCCAGTTTGGGAATAGCACAGCTTCTTCGTCGTTCCAATCAAACCAGGATGAATATCTTTGTAAGAAGCTTGATTTGGATACATAAAGTGGTGGAGAATCACCAGGAAGTTGAATAAATCTCATAGGAGTTGGGATGAAGAAGTTATCCCACTTTCAAATCAGGTGATTCCAGTTTCCCAGTTTGGGAATAGCACAGCTTCTTCGTCGTTCCAATAACCAGGATGAATCTCTTTGTAAGAAGCTTGATTTGGATACATAAAGTGGTGGAGAATCACCAGGAAGTTGAATAAATCTCATAGGAGTTGGCATGAAGAAGTTATCCCACTTTCAAATCAGGTGATTCCAGTTTCCCAGTTTGGGAATAGCACAGCTTCTTCGTCGTTCCAATCAAACCAGGATGAATCTCTTTGTAAGAAGCTTGATTTGGACACATAAAGTGGTGGAGAATCACCAGGAAGTTGAATAAATCTCATAGGAGTTGGCATGAAGAAGTTATCCCACTTTCAAATCAGGTGATTCCAGTTTCCCAGTTTGGGAATAGCACAGCTTCTTCGTCGTTCCAATCAAACAGGATGAATCACTTTGTAAGAAGCTTGATTTGGATACATAAAGTGGTGGAGAATCACCAGGAAGTTGAATAAATCTCATAGGAGTTGGCATGAAGAAGTTATCCCACTTTCAAATCAGGTGATTCCAGTTTCCCAGTTTGGGAATAGCACAGCTTCTTCGTCGTTCCAATCAAACCAGGATGAATCTCTTGTAAGAAGCTTGATTTGGATACATAAAGTGGTGGAGAATCACCAGGAAGTTGAATAAATCTCATAGGAGTTGGCATGAAGAAGTTATCCCACTTTCAAATCAGGTGATTCCAGTTTCCCAGTTTGGGAATAGCACAGCTTCTTCGTCGTTCCAATCAAACCAGGATGAATCTCTTTGTAAGAAGCTTGATTTGGATACATAAAGTGGTGGAGAATCACCAGGAAGTTGAATAAATCTCATAGGAGTTGGCATGAAGAAGTTATCCCCTTTCAAATCAGGTGATTCCAGTTTCCCAGTTTGGGAATAGCACAGCTTCTTCGTCGTTCCAATCAAACCACGATGAATCACTTGTAAGAAGCTTGATTTGGATACATAAAGTGGTGGAGAATCACCAGGAAGTTGAATAAATCTCATAGGAGTTGGGATGAAGAAGTTATCCCACTTTCAAATCAGGTGATTCCAGTTTCCCAGTTTGGGAATAGCACAGCTTCTTCGTCGTTCCAATCAAACCAGGATGAATCTCTTTGTAAGAAGCTTGATTTGGATACATAAAGTGGTGGAGAATCACCAGGAAGTTGAATAAATCTCATAGGAGTTGGCATGAAGAAGTTATCCCACTTTCAAATCAGGTGATTCCAGTTTCCCAGTTTGGGAATAGCACAGCTTCTTCGTCGTTCCAATCAAACCAGGATGAATCTCTTTGTAAGAAGCTTGATTTGGATACATAAAGTGGTGGAGAATCACCAGGAAGTTGAATAAATCTCATAGGAGTTGGCATGAAGAAGTTATCCCACTTTCAAATCAGGTGATTCCAGTTTCCCAGTTTGGGAATAGCACAGCTTCTTCGTCGTTCCAATCAAACCAGGATGAATCACTTTGTAAGAAGCTTGATTTGGATACATAAAGTGGTGGAGAATCACCAGGAAGTTGAATAAATCTCATAGGAGTTGGCATGAAGAAGTTATCCCACTTTCAAATCAGGTGATTCCAGTTTCCCAGTTTGGGAATAGCACAGCTTCTTCGTCGTTCCAATCAAACCAGGATGAATCTCTTTGTAAGAAGCTTGATTTGGATACATAAAGTGGTGGAGAATCACCAGGAAGTTGAATAAATCTCATAGGAGTTGGCATGAAGAAGTTATCCCACTTTCAAATCAGGTGATTCCAGTTTCCCAGTTTGGGAATAGCACAGCTTCTTCGTCGTTCCAATCAAACCAGGATGAATCTCTTTGTAAGAAGCTTGATTTGGATACATAAAGTGGTGGAGAATCACCAGGAAGTTGAATAAATCTCATAGGAGTTGGGATGAAGAAGTTATCCCACTTTCAAATCAGGTGATTCCAGTTTCCCAGTTTGGGAATAGCACAGCTTCTTCGTCGTTCCAATCAAACCAGGATGAATCACTTTGTAAGAAGCTTGATTTGGATACATAAAGTGGTGGAGAATCACCAGGAAGTTGAATAAATCTCATAGGAGTTGGCATGAAGAAGTTATCCCACTTTCAAATCAGGTGATTCCAGTTTCCCAGTTTGGGAATAGCACAGCTTCTTCGTCGTTCCAATCAAACCAGGATGAATCTCTTTGTAAGAAGCTTGATTTGGATACATAAAGTGGTGGAGAATCACCAGGAAGTTGAATAAATCTCATAGGAGTTGGCATGAAGAAGTTATCCCACTTTCAAATCAGGTGATTCCAGTTTCCCAGTTTGGGAATAGCACAGCTTCTTCGTCGTTCCAATCAAACCAGGATGAATCACTTTGTAAGAAGCTTGATTTGGATACATAAAGTGGTGGAGAATCACCAGGAAGTTGAATAAATCTCATAGGAGTTGGCATGAAGAAGTTATCCCACTTTCAAATCAGGTGATTCCAGTTTCCCAGTTTGGGAATAGCACAGCTTCTTCGTCGTTCCAATCAAACCAGGATGAATCACTTTGTAAGAAGCTTGATTTGGATACATAAAGTGTGGAGAATCACCAGGAAGTTGAATAAATCTCATAGGAGTTGGCATGAAGAAGTTATCCCACTTTCAAATCAGGTGATTCCAGTTTCCCAGTTTGGGAATAGCACAGCTTCTTCGTCGTTCCAATCAAACCAGGATGAATCTTTGTAAGAAGCTTGATTTGGATACATAAAGTGGTGGAGAATCACCAGGAAGTTGAATAAATCTCATAGGAGTTGGCATGAAGAAGTTATCCCACTTTCAAATCAGGTGATTCCAGTTTCCCAGTTTGGGAATAGCACAGCTTCTTCGTCGTTCCAATCAAACCAGGATGAATCTCTTTGTAAGAAGCTTGATTTGGATACATAAAGTGGTGGAGAATCACCAGGAAGTTGAATAAATCTCATAGGAGTTGGCATGAAGAAGTTATCCCACTTTCAAATCAGGTGATTCCAGTTTCCCAGTTTGGGAATAGCACAGCTTCTTCGTCGTTCCAATCAAACCAGGATGAATCACTTTGTAAGAAGCTTGATTTGGATACATAAAGTGGTGGAGAATCACCAGGAAGTTGAATAAATCTCATAGGAGTTGGCATGAAGAAGTTATCCCACTTTCAAATCAGGTGATTCCAGTTTCCCAGTTTGGGAATAGCACAGCTTCTTCGTCGTTCCAATCAAACCAGGATGAATCCTTGTAAGAAGCTTGCTTGATTGGATACATAAAGTGGTGGAGAATCACCAGGAAGTTGAATAAATCTCATAGGAGTTGGCATGAAGAAGTTATCCCACTTTCAAATCAGGTGATTCCAGTTTCCCAGTTTGGGAATAGCACAACTTTTCGTCGTTCCAATCAAACCAGGATGAATCACTTTGTAAGAAGCTTGATTTGGATACATAAAGTGGTGGAGAATCACCAGGAAGTTGAATAAATCTCATAGGAGTTGGCATGAAGAAAGTTATCCCACTTTCAAATCAGGTGATTCCAGTTTCCCAGTTTGGGAATAGCACAGCTTCTTCGTCGTTCCAATCAAACCAGGATGAATCTCTTTGTAAGAAGCTTGATTTGGATACATAAAGTGGTGGAGAATCACCAGGAAGTTGAATAAATCTCATAGGAGTTGGCATGAAGAAGTTATCCCACTTTCAAATCAGGTGATTCCAGTTTCCCAGTTTGGGAATAGCACAGCTTCTTCGTCGTTCCAATCAAACCAGGATGAATCTCTTTGTAAGAAGCTTGATTTGGATACATAAAGTGGTGGAGAATCACCAGGAAGTTGAATAAATCTCATAGGAGTTGGCATGAAGAAGTTATCCCACTTTCAAATCAGGTGATTCCAGTTTCCCAGTTTGGGAATAGCACAGCTTCTTCGTCGTTCCAATCAACCAGGATGAATCTCTTTGTAAGAAGCTTGATTTGGATACATAAAGTGGTGGAGAATCACCAGGAAGTTGAATAAATCTCATAGGAGTTGGCATGAAGAAGTTATCCCACTTTCAAATCAGGTGATTCCAGTTTCCCAGTTTGGGAATAGCACAGCTTCTTCGTCGTTCCAATCAAACCAGGATGAATCTCTTTGTAAGAAGCTTGATTTGGATACATAAAGTGGTGGAGATCACCAGGAAGTTGAATAAATCTCATAGGAGTTGGCATGAAGAAGTTATCCCACTTTCAAATCAGGTGATTCCAGTTTCCCAGTTTGGGAATAGCACAGCTTCTTCGTCGTTCCAATCAAACCAGGATGAATCTCTTTGTAAGAAGCTTGATTTGGATACATAAAGTGGTGGAGAATCACCAGGAAGTTGAATAAATCTCATAGGAGTTGGGCATGAAGAAGTTATCCCACTTTCAAATCAGGTGATTCCAGTTTCCCAGTTTGGGAATAGCACAGCTTCTTCGTCGTTCCAATCAAACCAGGATGAATCTTTGTAAGAAGCTTGATTTGGATACATAAAGTGGTGGAGAATCACCAGGAAGTTGAATAAATCTCATAGGAGTTGGCATGAAGAAGTTATCCCACTTTCAAATCAGGTGATTCCAGTTTCCCAGTTTGGGAATAGCACAGCTTCTTCGTCGTTCCAATCAAACCAGGATGAATCACTTTGTAAGAAGCTTGATTTGGATACATAAAGTGGTGAGAATCACCAGGAAGTTGAATAAATCTCATAGGAGTTGGCATGAAGAAGTTATCCCACTTTCAAATCAGGTGATTCCAGTTTCCCAGTTTGGGAATAGCACAGCTTCTTCGTCGTTCCAATCAAACCAGGATGAATCTCTTTGTAAGAAGCTTGATTTGGATACATAAAGTGGTGGAGAATCACCAGGAAGTTGAATAAATCTCATAGGAGTTGGCATGAAGAAGTTATCCCACTTTCAAATCAGGTGATTCCAGTTTCCCAGTTTGGGAATAGCACAGCTTCTTCGTCGTTCCAATCAAACCAGGATGAATCTCTTTGTAAGAAGCTTGATTTGGATACATAAAGTGGTGGAGAATCACCAGGAAGTTGAATAAATCTCATAGGAGTTGGGCATGAAGAAGTTATCCCACTTTCAAATCAGGTGATTCCAGTTTCCCAGTTTGGGAATAGCACAGCTTCTTCGTCGTTCCAATCAAACCAGGATGAATCTCTGTAAGAAGAAGCTTGATTTGGATACATAAAGTGGTGGAGAATCCAGGAAGTTGAATAAATCTCATAGGAGTTGGGATGAAGAAGTTATCCCACTTTCAAATCAGGTGATTCCAGTTTCCCAGTTTGGGAATAGCACAGCTTCTTCGTCGTTCCAATCAAACCAGGATGAATCACTTTGTAAGAAGCTTGATTTGGATACATAAAGTGGTGGAGAATCACCAGGAAGTTGAATAAATCTCATAGGAGTTGGCATGAAGAAGTTATCCCACTTTCAAATCAGGTGATTCCAGTTTCCCAGTTTGGGAATAGCACAGCTTCTTCGTCGTTCCAATCAAACCAGGATGAATCTCTTTGTAAGAAGCTTGATTTGGATACATAAAGTGGTGGAGAATCACCAGGAAGTTGAATAAATCTCATAGGAGTTGGGATGAAGAAGTTATCCCACTTTCAAATCAGGTGATTCCAGTTTCCAGTTTGGGAATAGCACAGCTTCTTCGTCGTTCCAATCAAACCAGGATGAATCTCTTTGTAAGAAGCTTGATTTGGATACATAAAGTGGTGGAGAATCACCAGGAAGTTGAATAAATCTCATAGGAGTTGGCATGAAGAAGTTATCCCACTTTCAAATCAGGTGATTCCAGTTTCCCAGTTTGGGAATAGCACAGCTTCTTCGTCGTTCCAATCAAACCAGGATGAATCTCTTTGTAAGAAGCTTGATTTGGATACATAAAGTGGTGGAGAATCACCAGGAAGTTGAATAAATCTCATAGGAGTTGGCATGAAGAAGTTATCCCACTTTCAAATCAGGTGATTCCAGTTTCCCAGTTTGGGAATAGCACAGCTTCTTCGTCGTTCCAATCAAACCAGGATGAATCACTTTGTAAGAAGCTTGATTTGGATACATAAAGTGTGGAGAATCACCAGGAAGTTGAATAAATCTCATAGGAGTTGGCATGAAGAAGTTATCCCACTTTCAAATCAGGTGATTCCAGTTTCCCAGTTTGGGAATAGCACAGCTTCTTCGTCGTTCCAATCAAACCAGGATGAATCTCTTTGTAAGAAGCTTGATTTGGATACATAAAGTGGTGGAGAATCACCAGGAAGTTGAATAAATCTCATAGGAGTTGGCATGAAGAAGTTATCCCACTTTCAAATCAGGTGATTCCAGTTTCCCAGTTTGGGAATAGCACAGCTTCTTCGTCGTTCCAATCAAACCAGGATGAATCTCTTTGTAAGAAGCTTGATTTGGATACATAAAGTGGTGGAGAATCACCAGGAAGTTGAATAAATCTCATAGGAGTTGGCATGAAGAAGTTATCCCACTTTCAAATCAGGTGATTCCAGTTTCCCAGTTTGGGAATAGCACAGCTTCTTCGTCGTTCCAATCAAACCAGGATGAATCTCTTTGTAAGAAGCTTGATTTGGATACATAAAGTGGTGGAGAATCACCAGGAAGTTGAATAAATCTCATAGGAGTTGGCATGAAGAAGTTATCCCACTTTCAAATCAGGTGATTCCAGTTTCCCAGTTTGGGAATAGCACAGCTTCTTCGTCGTTCCAATCAAACCAGGATGAATCACTTTGTAAGAAGCTTGATTTGGATACATAAAGTGGTGGAGAATCACCAGGAAGTTGAATAAATCTCATAGGAGTTGGCATGAAGAAGTTATCCCACTTTCAAATCAGGTGATTCCAGTTTCCCAGTTTGGGAATAGCACAGCTTGTTCGTCGTTCCAATCAAACCAGGATGAATCACTTTGTAAGAAGCTTGATTTGGATACATAAAGTGGTGGAGAATCACCAGGAAGTTGAATAAATCTCATAGGAGTTGGCATGATGAAGAAGTTATCCCACTTTCAAATCAGGTGATTCCAGTTTCCCAGTTTGGGAATAGCACAGCTTCTTCGTCGTTCCAATCAAACCAGGATGAATCACTTTGTAAGAAGCTTGATTTGGATACATAAAGTGGTGGAGAATCACCAGGAAGTTGAATAAATCTCATAGGAGTTGGCATGAAGAAGTTATCCCACTTTCAAATCAGGTGATTCCAGTTTCCCAGTTTGGGAATAGCACAGCTTCTTCGTCGTTCCAATCAAACCAGGATGAATCTCTTTGTAAGAAGCTTGATTTGGATACATAAAGTGGTGGAGAATCACCAGGAAGTTGAATAAATCTCATAGGAGTTGGGATGAAGAAGTTATCCCACTTTCAAATCAGGTGATTCCAGTTTCCCAGTTTGGGAATAGCACAGCTTCTTCGTCGTTCCAATCAAACCAGGATGAATCTCTTTGTAAGAAGCTTGATTTGGATACATAAAGTGGTGGAGAATCACCAGGAAGTTGAATAAATCTCATAGGAGTTGGGATGAAGAAGTTATCCCACTTTCAAATCAGGTGATTCCAGTTTCCCAGTTTGGGAATAGCACAGCTTCTTCGTCGTTCCAATCAAACCAGGATGAATCTCTTGTAAGAAGCTTGATTTGGATACATAAAGTGGTGGAGAATCACCAGGAAGTTGAATAAATCTCATAGGAGTGGCATGAAGAAAGAAGTTATCCACTTTCAAATCAGGTGATTCCAGTTTCCCAGTTTGGGAATAGCACAGCTTCTTCGTCGTTCCAATCAAACCAGGATGAATCTCTTTGTAAGAAGCTTGATTTGGATACATAAAGTGGTGGAGAATCACCAGGAAGTTGAATAAATCTCATAGGAGTTGGCATGAAGAAGTTATCCCACTTTCAAATCAGGTGATTCCAGTTTCCCAGTTTGGGAATAGCACAGCTTCTTCGTCGTTCCAATCAAACCAGGATGAATCTCTTTGTAAGAAGCTTGATTTGGATACATAAAGTGGTGGAGAATCACCAGGAAGTTGAATAAATCTCATAGGAGTTGGCATGAAGAAGTTATCCCACTTTCAAATCAGGTGATTCCAGTTTCCCAGTTTGGGAATAGCACAGCTTCTTCGTCGTTCCAATCAAACCAGGATGAATCACTTTGTAAGAAGCTTGATTTGGATACATAAAGTGGTGGAGAATCACCAGGAAGTTGAATAAATCTCATAGGAGTTGGCATGAAGAAGTTATCCCACTTTCAAATCAGGTGATTCCAGTTTCCCAGTTTGGGAATAGCACAGCTTCTTCGTCGTTCCAATCAAACCAGGATGAATCTCTTTGTAAGAAGCTTGATTTGGATACATAAAGTGGTGGAGAATCACCAGGAAGTTGAATAAATCTCATAGGAGTTGGCATGAAGAAGTTATCCCACTTTCAAATCAGGTGATTCCAGTTTCCCAGTTTGGGAATAGCACAGCTTCTTCGTCGTTCCAATCAAACCAGGATGAATCTCTTTGTAAGAAGCTTGATTTGGATACATAAAGTGGTGGAGAATCACCAGGAAGTTGAATAAATCTCATAGGAGTTGGCATGAAGAAGTTATCCCACTTTCAAATCAGGTGATTCCAGTTTCCCAGTTTGGGAATAGCACAGCTTCTTCGTCGTTCAATCAAACCAGGATGAATCACTTTGTAAGAAGCTTGATTTGGATACATAAAGTGGTGGAGAATCACCAGGAAGTGAATGATAGTTTTAGTGATGTTAGAGTAATATGAGTGAGTGTTTTAGAGAAGATTAGAATACGTTTAGAGAAGATTAAAGTCTTCAATAAAATGAGATTAGAGATAGAGAGGTTTTAGAGAGACTAAGAGAGAATCAAACTTGCTTAATTATTAATGAGTGAGGTTACATATTATAAGGAGACACAAGGGTTTTACAGAGAGGAAATCGCCACTGTTTAACCGTGTGGAGTCAAGGGGAGCCTTTTGAATGATTGGCCAGGATGGCTCACATGTGAGGGCATCTTGGACTGCTTTCAGCCTGTTCCAGCCTGGCACGCGCCGTCCTTATCCTCCACCGGTCTTATATCTTCACTAAACACTTAAGGTAATTCTACCTTGTTTACCGTCTCATTGGATAGGTTATGGTAGTTTTGGTTGAGGTTTGGATGGTACGGCCTTGTACGGCCTTGTACGGACGGCCGTACATACTCTCCCAAAACTTCCCTAAGTCTCATCTCCTCTTCTCTTCAACTCCTTATCTCTCATATCCAATATACTCAGCTCATCTCAACACTCCCCTCAAGCTTAGCTTTGTGAAAGATAAGCTTGGACAGCCATGAGATCTTCCTCATTAAAAACCTCACTAAGGAAAACCCATTGGGACAAAACCTTAATGAGGAAAAAGAGTAAAGATCTCATGACTAAGGGGATCAGCTACTTCTCTTCCCAAGATCAATGAGGCCCAATCTGATATGAATGGACTCCATTGTTTTGCCTTGCAGCCTTGGTGAATACATCAGCCAACTGATCTTCACTCCTAGTATAACATGGCAAGATGACTCCTAGGACAATCATCTGCCTCACCTTGTGGCAATCAACCTCAATGTGCTTTGTTCTCTCATGGAACACCGAGTTGGAGGCTATGTGAATGGCGGCCTGGTTGTCACAATGCATTGTCATTGGAGTGTCTTGTGCTATCTCCAATGCTTCAAGATGCCCTTGATCCAAACTAGCTCGTTTGTAAGCTTCAGCATAGCTCTATACTCAGCTTCTGCACTAGAGCATGACACCACCTTCTGTTTCTTACTCTTCCAAGTCACCAAGTTGCCTCCAATGAATGTGCAATAGCCGGTTGTTGATCTCCTGTCAGCTCTATCACCTGCCCAATCAGCATCACAATAGCCCACCACTTCTGTGCTTCCATTGCACCCATCCATTACCTTGATCCGGCGAGCCATTTAGATACATCAGCAGCCTCTCCACCATACGCCAGTGATGTTCCTTGGGAAGCTGCATGTGTTGACTCACCTGATTCACAGCAAAACATATATCAGGCTTGTGATGGTTAGATAAATCAATTTGCCAACAAGTTTTCTATAGAGTTTAGGATCATGAAATGGCTTGCTGTCTTCAATCTCCCCCTCTCTTGGTACTTTGTAGCCATCCTCCATTGGCATCCTTGCTGTCTTGCCTCCATAAGCACCTGCACCTTTCAAAAGATCAAGTGTATACTTCTTTGGGACATGAACAAACCTTCCTTGGATCTACAAATCTCAATTCCAAGAAAGTATTTCATTTCTCCCAAGTCTTTGATTTCAAACATAGACTTTAGAAACTCCTTGGTTGCTTTGATACCTTCCTTATCACTTCCTGTGATAATGATATCATCCACATACACAAGGAGAGCAACCATACCTGAGGGTGTCATGAGTGTAAAGAGAGTGTGATCCAATTCTGACTTCTTGAAGCCTCGGCCATTCAGAGTTGTGCTCAACTTGTTATACCAAGCTCTTGGTGATTGCTTCAACCCATAAATGGCTTTCTTTAGCCTCAGTACATTCCCTCTCTTCACTAGATGTTCAGACCTGGTGGAGGATACATATAGACTTCATCCTCAAGTTCTCCTTGTAGAAATGCATTCTTCACATCCATTTGCACAATCCCCATCCAAGGTTCACAGCCAAGCTTAACACAATCCTAATGGTGTGTAGCTTGGCTACTGGTGCAAATGTCTCAATGTAATCCTCTCCATATGTCTGAGTAAACCCTCTTGCTACTAGTCTAGTCTTCTTCCTCTCAATCGACCCATCAGCCTTGTACTTGATTGTAAGATCCATCTACTAGACTAGTTACAGCTTTCTTCCTTTTGGTAGTTCACTCTCATACCATGTATCATTCTTTATCATAGCTCCTGCCTCAGCTCCTACTGATTCCTTCCACTCCTTATCCTTCATTGCCTCTTCATAGCTTCTTGGAATGTGATTCTCATCCAAGTTTACCATAAATGCACAATGTGCTTCTGGATATTGACTGAAAGAACACACGGCCTGAGTAGGATGCTCCACAGCTTGGGCATTGTAGTACACTCTGTGTTTACCCAACTGGAAGGATCCTTTCTCAGCCTTGTACTTCTTCTTAACATTGGCCCTTCTTGTGCCATCTCTTGTTCTTCTTCTTGTGGCAACATTTCAGATCTTTCTTCTCCTAGCTGACTTGCTTCAGCTCCCTCTCCCTTAGCTGACCATCTTCAGCTTCTTCTTGTTGATCATTTGATTCCACAGCTTGATCATGAGAGCCAGAACTACTCTCTTCTCTACTTGTTTCTTCGCGGTTTGAGTTCTTGTTTCATTCCCCCTCATGCTCAAGGTTGGAAGTCTGATGATCCGGTGCTGGAGTCGTGCTTTCCCCCCTGATGTCCTTGATTCATGTTGATTCCAAGCCCTTCTAGGATATCCTCAAGGTTTCAGCTCTATCAGATGTAAGATCCTTCAAATCTTCTTGAATCTGCTCCTCATAATATCCTTTTTCTTCAACAAACTTCACTTCTCTAGATACTAACACTCTCCTTGTGTTAGGATCATAGCACTTGTATCCTTTCTGACTTGATGAGTATCCAATGAACATTGCCTTTGAACTCTTAGCTTCTAGCTTGTTTCTTATCTCTCCAGGCACCATCACAAAACACAAACATCCAAAGATCTTCATATGCTCGATTGAAGGCTTGTACTGATTCAATACCTCAAATGGTGATTGTCCTTGAAGGATCAGAGTTGGTGTCCTGTTGATGAGATAACAAGCCGTAGCAACTGCATCACTCCAAAACTTCTTAGGCACATTGGATTGAAACATCATGGACCTGGCTACTTCCATCAAGTGCCTGTTCTTCCTTTCAGCCACACCATTCTGTTGTGGTGTATAGGGACAGCTTGTCTGATGAAGTATTCCATGCTGAGATAGGTGTAGCTTGAATGCTTGTCCCGTGTACTCTCCTCCATTATCTGACCTAAAAATTTTTATCTTGGCATTGTAATGGTTAGTCACATATGCTTGAAAGTTTTTAAATGCATCAAGTACCCTATCTTTGGTTGGAATTAAGGTTAACCAGGTGTATTTAGATTTTTCATCAATGAAAGTTACATAGTACTTATGTTGTCTCTAGAAGGCAAGGTGCAGTCCAAACATCAGAATGAATAAGATCAAAACATTTTTCATAAACAGTAGTAGACTTGGTAAAGACAGTTCTACAATGCTTGCCTAAAATGCAAGCTTCACACTCATTATTCTCAAAGGAACACCTGGCAACATCAGTTTTAAAGCCTTATTATGAGGGTGTCCTAATCTAGCATGCCACAATGCATTTTTACTTAAACTAGAACCAGAAACAGAAGTAAATGAGCAGCTATAACTAGAAACAGGAGCAAGATCTTCAAGTAAATACAATTCTCCTTTAGTCACTCCCTTTCCAATCATCTTGCTGCTTTTAATATCCTGAAACTTCACATCATTAGGACTGAATATGACATTGCATTGCAAATCAGTAGCACATTTCTTAACAGATAACAAGTTTGAAGTAAATTCAGGCATATAAAAGGCTTTAGTTTCCTTATCAAACAGTTTAAGACTTCCTATTCCTCTAATAGGTATCTTATCTCCATTAGCTATCATCACATTACCATTCATTGGTACAATGTTTTTAATTAACTAGTGTCACTTATCATATGATGAGATGCACCAGAATCAACTACTAAAGGCTTAATGGTATGTGAACTAGCAATATGAGCAAGGATACTAGATGGTTTGAATACATGATCATTCCTAGCAAAACTAGCAGTTCTAGATTGCTTAATATTTCAATCACACTATCATGCATCCTATCAGTTCTAGTTAGATTCTCATCATTCTCTATAGCCCTAGCACCAAAGGAATACCCAAAAGTGTTACCATGCTCTTGAAGAGCTTGATGAGAGCATCCAGGTCGGATTCCTTAGATACTCTTGATCATAGTTCCCACGGTTGCTTGGGGCTCCAGTGTAGGCTACAAGAGACTTCCCATCACCTCCTTCACGCCCATCTATCTCCTTTCCTTTGCTTGTACCAGCTCCACTCGTTCCATCTGATACATTAGCCCTTGCCTCACGGTCCTTCATGAACTTTGCCGGTTTGAGGTGTGGGTGAAGGATCCAGCATTGACTCTTCTTGTGGCCATGCTTCTTGCAGTGATCACAGTTCCCATTGAACCTCCTCTCCTCAAACTTCCCATGCGCAGCAGCCTTGTTTGCTTGTGGAGCTTCACTCCCTCCTCTTGAGTTGCTCGGCTTGCAAGGGAAAGGTCTCCTTTCTTGGCAAACAACCCAATGGAGCCTTGCTCTTCTGAATCCGCGCACACACATCCTCAAGGTCAGGTTAGATGTCTTCTCTAAGCAGGTGCTGGATGAGACCATTATACGCGGGTTAGTGGTGAGAAGTAGGCCAAAGACCTTGTCTTGCTCTCTTCTTTGTTGAGCTCATCTGCATCTGTAGTGCTTGGCCTTAACATCTCCATCTCGGACCATAGTGATCTGAATCTCCCAAGGGTTTAGTGAACTCCATATCCTCTTGTACCAGGTTGTTGATTGCTTGCTTCACCTCAAACACCCTGCTCAAGTTTGATGTATTCCCATACACCTCTTCAGTGTGTCCCACAGCTCCTTAGCAGACTCACAGTAGCTGTATGCATCTAAGATTGCTGGTTCAAGAGATGCGTGAAGTACTGACATCACCAGCATGTCTTCTTGATACCATTTCTCAGCCGCGTTGCTTGCAGCCTCACCATCATCCTCTCCTTGAGTGATGAGTTTTGGAGCTTCTCCGGGTGTGATATGCTTCCACAACCCTTTGCTTCCCACCGTGGTTCTCACCATCCTTGACCACACCAAGTAGTTGTTTCCCTTGAAACACACAGCTACCTTCATGTTCATGTTCATCCCACTCTCCATGTTGAATGATGAACTCTCTAAGCTTCAGGAACTTTATCTTGAGTTGAATGACTTGTAGAAACTTCACAGCCTCGATCTTCAACCCACGCAGCTTCAGAAACACACCACAACCAGTCTTGAACTGAAAAGTACCCAGAAACTCTTGAACACACAAGAACACACAAAAGTTTCTTCAAAGCTTCAACTTGAAACTTCAAAGAATCTCACACGACCTCAGGCTCTCACTAACCTGGCTCTGATACCATGATAGTTTTAGTGATGTTAAGAGTAATCTGAGTGTTTAGAGAAGATTAGAATACGTTTAGAGAAGATTAAAGTCTAAAATGAGATTAAGAGACTAGAGAGGGTTTTAGAGAGACTAAGAGAGACTCATAACTTGCTTAATCTTATAATGAGTGAGGTTACATATTTATAAGGAGACACAAGGGTTTACAAGAGAGGAAATCGCCACTGTTTAACCGTGTGGAGTCAAGGGGAGCCTTTTGAATGATTGGCCAGGATGGCTCACATGCTTATGGCATCTTGGACTGCTTTCCAGCCTGTTCCAGCCTGGCACGCGCGTCCTTATCCTCCCACCGGTCTTATCTCTTCACTAAACCCTTAAGGTAACTTCTACCTTGTTACGTCTCACTTGGATAGGTATGGTAAGTTTGGTTGAGGTTTGGATGGTACGGCCTTGTACGGCCTTGTACGGCGGCCGTACCATACTCTCCCAAACTTCCCTAAGTACTTCATCTCCTTCTCTTCACTCCTTATCTCTTCATATCCATATACTCACTCATCTCAACAGGAAGTTAATAAATCTCATAGGAGGTGCGGAGAAGAAGTTATCCCCCTTTCAAATCAGGTGATTCCAGTTCCCGTTGGGGAATAGCAAGCTTCTTCGTCGTTCCAATCAAACCAGGCTGATCTCTTGTAAGAAGCTGATTGGTTACATAAAGTGGTGGAGAATCACCAGGAAGGTGAATATAATCTTCAGTAGGACTTGGCATGAAGAGTTATCCCACTTTCAAATCAGGTGATTCCAGTTTCCAGTTTGGGAATAGCACAGCTTCTTCCGTTCCAATCAACCATGATGAATCTCTTGTAAGAAGCTGATTGGAACATAAAGTGGTGGAGAATCACCAGGAAGTTGAATAAATCTAATAGGAGTTGGCATGAAGAAGTTATCCCACTTTCAAATCAGTTGATTCCAGTTCCCAGTTTGGTAATAGAACAGCTTCGTCGTCGTTCCAAACAACCACGATGAATCACTTTTGTAGAAGCTTGATTTGCATACATAAGTGGTGTAGAATCACCAGGAAGTTGAATAAATCTCATAGGAGTTGGCATGAAGAAGTTATCCCACTTTCAAATCAGGTGATTCCAGTTTCCCCGTGTGGGAATAGCACAGTTCTTTGTCGTTCCAATCAAACCAGGATGAATCTCTTGTAAGAAAGCTTGATTTGGATACATAAAGTGGTGGAGAATCACCAGGAAGTTGAATAAATCTCATAGGAGTTGGCATGAAGAAGTTATCCCACTTCAAATCAGGTGATTCCAGTTTCCAGTTTGGGAATAGCACACCTTCTTCGTCGTCCAATCAAACCGGGATGAATCTCTTGTAAGAAGAAGCTTTTGGATACGTAAAGTGGTGGAGAATCACGGGAAGTTGAATAAATCTCATAGGAGTTGGGATGAAGAAGTTATCCCACTTTCAAATCAGGTGATTCCAGTTTCCCAGTTTGGTTAATAGAACAGCTTCGTCGTCGTTCCAAACAAACCACGGATGAATCACTTTGTAAGAAGCTTGATTTGGATACATATAAGTGTGGAGATTCATCAGGAAGTTGAATAGATCTCATAGGAGTTGGCATGAAGAAGTTATCCCACTTTCAAATCAGTTATTCCAGTTTCCCCTTTGGGAATAGCACAGCTTCTTCGTCGTCCAATCAAACCAGGAATGATCCTTTGTAAGAAGCTTGATTTGGTTACATAAAGTGGTGGAGAATCACCAGGAAGTTGAATAAAATCTCATAGGAGTTGACATGAAGATGTATCCCACTTTCAAATCAGGTGATTCCAGTTTCCAAGTTTGGAAATAGCACAGCTTCTTCGTCGTTCCAATCAAACCAGGATGAATAACTTCGTAAGAAGATTGATTTGGATACAAAAGGTGGTGGAGAATCACAGGAAGTTGATAAAATCTCATAGGAGTTGGCAATGAAGAAGTTATCCCACTTTCAAATCAGTGATTCCAGTTTCCCAGTTTGGTAATAGAACAGCTTCGTCGTCGTTCCAAACAAACCACGATGAATCCCTTTGTAAAAAGCTTGATTTGGATACATAAAGTGGTGGAGAATCACCAGGAAGTTGAATAAATCTCATAGAGTTGGGATGAAGAAGTTATCCCACTTTCAAATCAGGTGATTCCAGTTTCCCAGTTTGGGAATAGCACAGCTTCTTCGTCGTTCCATACAAAACAGGATGAATTCTCTTTGTAAGAAGCTTGATTTGGACACATAAAGTGGTGGAGAATCACCAGGAAGTTGAATAAATCTCATAGGAGTTGGCATGAAGAAGTTATCCCACTTTCAAATCAGGTGATTCCAGTTTCTCAGTTTGGGAATAGCACAGCCTTCTTCGTCGTTCCAATCAACCAGGATGAATCTCTTTGTGAAAAAGCTTGATTTGGAGACATCAAGTGGTGGAGAATCACCAGGAAGTTGAATAAATCTCATAGGAGTTGGATATGAAGAAGTTATCCCACTTTCAAATCGGTGATTCCAGTTTCCCAGTTTGGGAATAGCACAGCTTCTTCGTCGTTCCAATCAAACCAGGATGAATCTCTTTGTGAAGAAGCTGATTTGGACACATAAAGTGGTGAAGAATCACCAGGAAGTTGAATAAATCTCATAGGAGTTGGCATGAAGAAGTTATCCCACTTTCAAATCAGGTGATTCCAGTTTCTCAGTTTGGGGAATAGCACAGCTTCTTCGTTCGTTCCAACAAACCAGGATGAATCTATTGTAAAAAGTGATTGGATACATATAAAGTAGTGGAGGAGAATACACCAGGAAGTTGAATAAATCTCATAGGAGTTGGATGAAGAAGTTATCCACACTTTCAAATCAGGTGATTTCAGTTTCCCAGTTGGGAATAGCACAGCTCTTCGTCGTTCCAATCAAACCAGGATGAATCTTGAGAGCTTGATTTGACAGATAAAGTAGGTGGGAGAATCACAAGGAAGTTGAAATAAATTTCATAGGACTTGGCATGAAGAAGTTATCCCACCTTCAAATCAGGTGATTCCAGTTTCCCAGTTTGGGAAATAGCAAAGCTGCTCGTCGTCGTTCCAATCAAACCAGGATGAATCACTTTGTAAAGAAGCTTTGATTGGGATACATAAAGTGGTGTCGAATCACCAGGAAGTTGAATAATCTCTTCATAGGACGTGTCATGAAAAAGTTATACCACTTTAAAT
>NW_026015539.1:0-2500 GCF_020379485.1 Brassica napus
GTCTAGTTTTACCTACAAACTCTTAATCTTTCTTGACTCATTGTACTATAAATATGTAAACTCTGCCATGAATAAAATCAGTCTATTTTTTGAGTTTATTTCGTTTCTCTTCTCTGAGTAGAAAGAGAGTTCTTTTTAGCTAGTTCATCGGTTTGAACCGGCTTGTTGATTTGGTGGTCAGCCAATCATCTTTGTGTGTCGTTTGGTGGTTATCCAACACACTACTACATTTGTTCTTAGGTGGTTAGCCTTAGATCGTAGGTATATCAAGAGTCATTCCGCATCTCTTGACGATCCTTTCAATCCATCTCAGTTTCAGAAGTGCCGTTTGCCTTCTCGATCATATCCAACCCAGCTAAAAAAGTGATCCTTCCTATTTTGGTTCTATCATGTATCAGAGCCACTTTGGCTGGTTTGTTTTCATTCTTCTTACATCTCTCATATCTCATCATTTTTCTTTTTTCTTTTCTTATTTCTTTTTGGATCGGGCTGTTCCTTTACTCCCTTGTGATCGCCAGTTTTAAAAAAAAAAGAGAAAAAAAAATCGATCAAAAAAAGAAAAACGTAAAATTTGGCTTGAATCACTTCTGAAGAGAATCCAGGGGGAGTGTGGAAGAGAACCCTGCTGGCTGAAGAGAACCAGCCTTAGGACAGTTAAGGCGGATCCACCCAAAAATCTCTTCATTGTTCTTTCTCTTTTCTTTTCCCCAAAGTTTTGTTTGGGTTTTGACTGCTGATATTTTTACTGCCTATCATCCTTTGAACCAGGGAAAGAACTCTGAGTGACCATCTAAAATCGTGAGCTAAACACTTGAGAGTGTGAGGATTTTTTGCTAACTTTGTTAAGTGTTTTTCAGGATGTTTGGACTTCTCAAGAATCAAAACCACAACAGACGTCTACCTTCCTTTTAAAACTGTTTTTGAAAAGGAGCTTGATTTTTTGATAAGAAACAGTTTGCTTTCTAATGGGTTTGGACTTTGTGCAGAAACAAAAGAGAGACAAAACAGGTGCGATGATAAGAAGTGGGTCAGAAGTGGTGATCGTCCCTTCACCAAAGCCAAGAGAGCAACTGTGATTGCTGATCAGAACGAGCTTCCTACTTATGCCAGCTTGGAAAAGATGTTGCATAAGGGCGATTCATGTTGTCCGGCAACTCAAAAAAGAAGGGAAACAACAACACTTCTTCTGCACCAAAACAACAAAAGTAATTCTTCTTCTCTTTCCATTTTGATTGAAAACTAATGTTTTCTCTGATAAAAGCAAGGCTGTGAAAACCACAAGCAAGGCTCTTTCTACCATTGCTTCAAATATCATAGGATCGGTCATTATGCCAACAGTTCCAAAAACAGAAACCGTTGGTGACTTTGGAACAGTTGAAACCGAGCAGAAAAGGAAGACCCTTTGCCAATTTTTCGATGACTGCACTGACAAAGGAAGGGTCAGGTGGAGAGCAAACTGTGGTCATCAAGAAGAACCATCTTCCATTCACAAACCGGACCGAACTCAAGGTGAGCCGTTCTGATTATGGTTCTTTGCATATAATCCTTTTCCTTTTAATGTTTCAGATTTGAGGACAAATCTTTTTGAAGAGAGAAGGAATGATGTGCCCTGGATCGTAGACCCCGGCCAGGATGGTGCACACTCGACCCAACCAAGGTTTCCCCATCGGATGAAGCAACCATGGTCGAGCCAGAAGCTAACTTTGGACGAGCTGGACGAAGTGACACTTATTTGGGCGAGCTGGTCGAGCTGAATCGAAGTGACACTTATTTGGGCGAGCTGGTCGAGCTGAATCAAAGTGACACTTACATATGAGCTGGATGAGCTGAGTGAGCTAAGTGACACTAGTTTGGAGCTGAATGAGCTAAGTGACACTGAAGATGGAGCTGGTTTAGTTGCTGGGCGAAATGGGCCTTTTTCTGTCCAAAGAAAAATTCATAACAAATTCAATTTGGGTCGGTTTTACACCAAATTCGACCAGGCCTTTGCTGATGGTCTCCTGCCCATTTGCATCAAGAAATATCAACAAAGGAGTCAAAGTCGTGATCATCCAAGAGCCATTCACAACACACTTATTTCTAGTCAAAGTCTTAGTCTTTGTTTATGTTTTCTAGTTTCTAGTTTTCTCTACAAACTCTTAATCTTTCTTTGACTCATTGTACTATAAATATGTAAACTCTGCCATGAATAAAATCAGTCTATGTTTTTGAGTTTATTTCGTTTCTTCTCTCTGAGTGAGAAGAGAGTTCTTTAGCTAGTTCATCGGTTTGAACCGGCTTGTTGATTTGGTGGTCAGCCAATCATCTTTGTGTGTCGTTTGGTGGTTATCCAACACACTACATTTGTTCTTAGGTGGTTAGCCTTAGATCGTAGGTATATCAAGAGTCATTCCGCATCTCTTGACGATCCTTTCAATCCATCTCAGTTTCAGAGTGCCGTTTGCCTTCTCGGATCATATCCAACACCCAGCTAAGTGATCCTTCCTTATTTTGGTTCTAT
>NW_026015539.1:7500-21240 GCF_020379485.1 Brassica napus
GATCCGTGTACTGATCCGTGTACTGAACTCATATCAGCATGCTGACCACACATATCAGCATGCTGGCCCTTCCCGTGGACTGTCCGTGTACTGATCCGTGTACTGTGACTCATATCAGCATGCTGACCACACATATCAGCATGCTGGCCCTTCCCGTGGACTGATTCGTGTACTGATCCGTGTACTGATCCGTGTACTGAACTCATATCAGCATGCTGATGTTGTAGCACAGGGGGGGGTAACCCACAAATTGATAGAGGTTGGATCCAAGCTACAACCTGAGAACAATGAGAACCGATTTTTATGAGTTTTTAGAGTTTTATAATGCAAACAGAAACAAATATGATATGAATCAAATGATAATATGAATAAAAACAAATAGAAAAGGGATAGATTGATGGAGATGAGATCTTTGTTGCTGGATGTGTATCACTCTCAACAAGGATCAATGGATGGGAGATGAATGAAGATGGAACCGGTCTTGCTGGATGTGTATCACTCTCAAGATCGATTAATGGATGGAGATGGGATGATGGACGCCACAAAGCTCTGTGAAAGGAGGCCTTGATAAGTCTGGATGCTCAAGAGCTGCTTCTCACAATACTCTAAGACTTAGAACAATAGTTTTGAGAAACTAGAAAAATGTATTTTCATTCATAAAAGTTCAAGGTATTTTACAATGAAGAAACAACTTGAGCTTTATAGGCTCAACTACTGGGACTCTCTAACAGTCATAAAACGACATAAGGAAACTAATAAAGTCGAAATAATAAACTTGAAAGCAAAGGAATGATGGCTCCATGAAACTAGCCGTTGGAGGCTTTATGATGAGAATCTTGGGCAAATGAATGTAGATGGTGTTCTCCTTGTATCTGGACGGTTTGAGGGGATAACTAAGCTTCCTGGAACCTTCTTGATGGTTTGGAGGGTGCTGAGGTCGTGCCTAATCTGAAGGAAAAAGAGCTGTTGGAGCTGGATGGCAAGAAGCTCCAAATAAGGCAAGTTGGGGTTAATGAGGATCCTCCTGATCCTATGTGGGCTGGTGCATGGAAAGAACTTGTCTGACTCTTCTGGACCATTGGATAGACTTCCTGAATGCATAGATATATCTCCTGGTCGCCAATGTCTGGTTTGAAGCTGATTGAACCGGTTAGCTTCCAATTGAGGCAAGTGTAGAACTGGTTTGACCGGTTTGGAGATTGGATCATAACTTCATAATTCCGTGGACATTTGTCCTGATCTTGGGCTTCCTGGAAAGATGATAAACTCCTCTTGACTCCTATAATGAGCTTTGGTTCAGGCCGCTCCTTACTTGAGCTTAAATCTCCTTCTAAAGTCGGATACTCGCAGATGGACCGGCTGAGAAACCTCTGGGTTGTAAATTCATAACTTCTTGCTCCGTGAATATTTTGGCCCAATTCCAATTGGCCTGGACTTCTTCTTGAGTGTAGAATCCATAAATATTAGCCTCGTGATTTAAACCCTCCTGGTTTGTAAGATATGGCATTTTTAGTGCACGTATGTCCTGGTTTGCGCCTTGGCTGGTTGAGTAGGGCTTTGGGTTGACCTCCGGTTCAGTTGCTGATCTGATGACCACATCATCCCTCCCTCTTGACAAGGTTTCGACCTCGAAACTGTATAATCTGCACCAAGATAGAGCAAGTCAGCTTTCATTCTCTTTTGAGATTCTAAAGCCTTACCTTGGTATTGTTTTGGTTTTGCTTCTTTAAGCAATATGGACTGCATTGTGTCTTGAACCATCTTCTGGTTCATCACAGGTGTGGCGCCTGGTGGATCCTCTCCTTTGAATTCATGCTCCTTAGTTCCTGTTACATCACTCTTTGACAAAGACAAGTGCATTATACAAGAATTTGGAACCAATATATCAGATTGAATAAAACTATCAGTTTTCATAGATAAGTCTGTTTTCTCTTCTAGTGATGTTTCTATCAATGCTTTCTTAGTAGGACAAACTATAGCATAGTGTCCTTTCTTATGACATCTATAACATGTCTGATATTTCAAATCCTCAGAGTTAGAAGACTTACCTGGCTTGATGCCTCTTCTTTCTTTCGGTTTGAATCTCATCATTCCTTGGACTTAAATCATGAAAAACTTTTAAATCCAAAAAGGACTTTGAGACCGTGTCTTTCTTGACTTCAGGACCTGTCTTATCATTCTTGGACAAAGACAAGTGACTCATACCAGTGGGAGATGATTTACAAACAAATTTATCAAGTATAGGACTTACCTTGGCCTTTTCTTGAAAAATCAGTTTGTCTGGTTTTTGTTTGTGTCTGGCCAATGTGTCTTGCTGGCAAACTTCTTCTCCTCCATGGTCTTTGGGACCTCAATAGGTTGGTTTTGATCATAGAAAACCGTGGGCTTCTGGTTTGGCCGAATCTGGTCTTGATGGATCAAGCTTCTATGACCTTCTTTTGGTACATCTTTTCTTGCTTTTTGGAACCATGAGTTGGATACCTCTTGGATATAGTTCCTGGATTTCAGAACTTGTAATCTTTGGTGCAAACTCATATCTCATGACTTCCTTAAGAGCTCTCCATGTTTTGATAGTTGGCTCCTTGTAAAACCATCTATCACCTTCTTCTTGTACCCACCATTCAAAGGCATCATCTCTAAGTTGTTCAATGGCATAAGCAAGCCTCTCTTCCTTCAAGATGTTGTTGAAGTGAAACCATTCATCAAGGTTCCTCTCCCATATTAGATAACCTCTTTTTCCTGAAAATGTAAAGAGTTTATTTTTATCAGCAAAGAGTTATAATTAAATTGAGAATTAACAACATGATGTTTGTGGGTTTGAGAAGTTGGGGTTTGATTGATCCTTGAAGGATCTGGTGGCTTGGGCTCGACATAGACAGCCTCTGGAGCATCTCCAAATCTTCCTTTCTCCTGGTTGTGGACGTTGGCCTTGTGCCTTCTTTCTTTTCCTCAGCTGTGCAATCAGATCAACCTCTTGCAAAGCTGTCAAATGTTGTTCTCTTTGGCCATCTGACAGTGGCCGTGTGTTTCTCCTACCATGGCTTCCTGAAACACTCTCAAAGATCAAGTGAAATATGGGAAGGTCTGGTCGAACCAAAATAAATCAAGTGCACAATGCAATTTAAACTAAACCGAGAAAATATGCATTTATGAACCGAAATGAAATAAAGTATGCAAAAATTATTTTTCTTTTGGTTTTCTCAATGCAAACACGAAATGAATCAATATGATATGATAATAAACACAAATGAAAAGAGAAATATGGAAAGCAAACTAATGCTGATATTTGTTTTTTTTTTTTTTTTTAAATTTTCTTTGATGCAAACAATTAAACCACTTATGCAAAAGATATAAACTAAGCTTGAAAATATTTTATTTTTCTTTTCTTATGCAATCACGAAATGGACCAACTAATATGATATGAAACAATAACTAGGATGATTTCTTTTGGCTTTTAAATTTATGGATGCAAATGAAAAGGAATCAAATTCAAAACAGAACTTTTTATGGGATTTTCTTTTTATGGAAACTAATGAATGCAAACACTTTTCTTTTGGGATTTTCGATTTTAAATGAATCAAACAAACTTTTCTTTTCTTTTTCGTGGCACTTAGCAGAATGAACAGCAAACACAAAACAAATGCAGAAACAAAACTTGAAACAAAGAAACATTTTTTATGGATTTTCGGTTTATGATAAAAAAACAAATGCAAACAAATATGAATGATGCAAGGATAGAGTGACCTGATTCATGAGCTTGAGCTCTGATACCAAAATGTTGTAGGCACAGGGGGGTAACCCCCGAATTGATAGAGGTTGGATCCAAGCTACAACCTGAGAACAATGAGAACCGATTTTTATGAGTTTTTAGAGTTTTATAATGCAAACAGAAACAAATATGAATATGAATCAAAATGATAATATGAATAAAAACAAATAGAAGGGATAGATTGATGGAGATGAGATCTTTGTTGCTGGATGTGTATCACTCTCAACAAGGATCATGGATGGGAGATGAATGAAGATGGACCGGTCTTGCTGGATGTGTATCACTCTCAAGATCGATTAATGGATGGAGATGGGATGATGGACGCCACAAAGCTCTGTGAAAGGAGGCCTTGATAAGTCTGGATGCTCAAGAGCTGCTTCTCACAATACTCTAAGACTAAACAATAGTTTTGAGAAACTAGAAAAACTGTATTTTCATTCATAAAAGTCCAAGGGTATTTTACAATGAAGAAACAACTTGAGCTTTATAGGCTCGACTACTGGGACTCTCTACAGTCATAAAATGACATAAGGAACACTATAAAGTCGAAATAATAAACTTGAAAGCAAAGGAATTGATGGCTCCAAGAAAACTAGCCGTTGGAGGCTTTATGATGAGAATCTTGGGCAAATGAATGTAGACGGTGTTCTCCTTGTATCTGGACGGTTTGAGGGGATAACTAAGCTTCTGGGAACCTTTTGATGGTTTGGAGGGTGCTGAGGTCGTGCCTAATCTGAAGGAAAAAGAGCTGTTGGAGCTGGATGGCAAGAAGCTCCAAATAAGGCAAGTTGGGGTTAATGAGGATCCTCCTGATCCTATGTGGGCTGGTGCATGGAATGAACTTGTCTGACTCTTCTGGACATTGGATAGACTTCCTGAATGCATAGATATATCTCCTGGTCGCCATGTCTGGTTTGAAGCTGATTGAACCGGTTAGCTTCCAATTGAGGCAAGTGTAGAACTGGTTTGACCGGTTTTTGAGATTGGATCATAACTTCATAATTCCGTGGACATTTGTCCTGATCTTGGGATTCCTGGAAAGATGATAAACTCCTCTTGACTCCTATAATGAGCTTTGGTTCAGGCCGCTCCTTACTTGAGCTTAAATCTCCTTCTAAAGTCGGATACTCGCAGATGGACCGGCTGAGAAACCTCTGGGTTGTAAAATTCATAACTTCTTGCTCCGTGAATATTTTGGCCCAATTCCAATTGGCCCTGGACTTCTTCTTGAGTGAATCCATAAATATTAGCCTCGTGATTTAACCCTCCTGGTTTGTAAGATATGGCATTTTTAGTGCCCGTATGTCCGGTTTCGCCTTGGCTGGTGAGTAGGGCTTTGGGTTGACCTCCGGTTCAGTTTGCTGATCTGATGACCAATCAGCTGACCACACATATCCAGCATGCTGGCCCTTTCCCGTACTGTCCGTGTACTGATCCGTGTACTGACTCATATCCACATGCTGACCACACATATCAGCATGCTGGCCCTTCCCGTGACTGTCCGTGTACTATCCGTGTACTGATCCATTGTACTGAACTCATATCAGCCTGCTGACCACACTATCATCATGCTGCCCTTCCCGTGGACTGTCCGTGTACTGATTTTGACACTGATGCACCATTCAGTAACTATCAGCACGCTGGCCCTTCCCGTGGACTGATCCGTGTACTGAAATCATATCAGCATGCTGACCATACATATCAAGTATGCTGGCCCTTCCCGTGGACTGTCCGTGTCCTGAATTTTGGAACAATCTTATCACCATGTCTGTCATGTCCCCGATCCTGGATAGGATCGTCCGGACGGACTGCGGTGCAAGGAAACGCACCAGTCAGGTCACATGACCTAAGGACAAGCGTGTCATGGTCCTGAATGAAGGTTAAGGGCATCAGTCAGCTGAGACTTAACCAGGATACGATGGAAACAAGGGTAAAGGAGCTGGGTGAGTGTTTAGGCAGCTGGACGAGTGTTGGTTTGAGTTCAATCAGCTCGGTTCAGCTGGTATTCAGTTCACCATGATCTGTTCAGCTCACAGGAGCTGGGGGGCTAGCTCAATCAGCTGGGAACAGCTGGAGGTCAGCTCAATCCAGTGAACGGTGCGTTCTGGTTCGGATCAGTGTGGGCGAGTCCGGGACGGTTACTGGGCGAGCCGATGGTCCGGGTGCAGGACGGTTCGACCAAATGGGTCTTAGGCTTTGGACAGGGAGCGGGCAAGCTCCCAGAGTGTGAGCTGAGGCTCAGTGATCGATTTGCCAAAGGAAGAAAAGGGGAGAAACCGCCAATGGGCGTTTATGGGGGTTATGGGACGGTTTTGGGGAAGAAGGGATGGGATTTTGGTAACTGCTCGCCCAGGCGGTTGGGGACAGTTTAAATCGTCCTCTCTCTCTCATTTCTGATCATTCTGGTCGATTCCTACAACAAACACTGAAAACACAAAGGTAGATGACCGGAATTTCCATTCCTAAATGCCAACAGCCTTAAGGGGCAGATGTGTGTAGAAAGGCAGTTTCATGGAAGTGCAAGGGGAGTTATGAACGACCCTGTGGTAGGTTTCCACCACTGATGAACACGTCCTAGGCTTCCTCTGCATCTTGGGAACACACGCAAAACACCCAGGAGAGAAGGGAGAAGGCCGGACTTCACTCACAATGGCATGAATAGCCTTGAAGGTGGATGCAGTGTAGAAACTGGTTTCATGGAAGTTCCATGGAAGGAGTGATGGTCACGAACCATGGTTAGATCTTATCAATACTGGAAGTATGTGAAAAGGGTTTGATGAAGGCGTGCTAGGAAGAGCATGGACGCCCCTGATGAGGTAACAGGTGGGGACTGCAGACCATTGGGCATAGTCTGGTACACTATGGGCTGATCTGGTCCTGCAGTTACACCTTACTCTGTTTTATGATTATTAATCATATTATTCCTTGTTCTTATGATTGAGATTGATTATTAGACATAGTAGCACTGAACCATGGCTTGACCGTTCAGAAGAACCCTCCATGGCCTTGGTTTGGCAGCTAAGTCTGGATCTCCTACTTCCTGATGGATTTATGGTGATCTGAATTTGGAATCCTCTTAGTGGTGAATTATCATGAATTATCATGGTATTGGGGATTTTTATCTGATTGATTTCGAGATGGTCAAGGTGGCCGGTGGGGCTGTCCTAGGTCGAGATCCATAGGATTGAGATCGGTTCTTGGAATTCTGACTTGACCATTCTCTTAGTTAAGATTTATCATGAATTATCATGAATCCTAATGAGTTTTTAGGGATTGATTTAGAGATGGTCCCTTGGGCCGGTTTGGCTGATCTTGGCCGAGATCTATGGGATGGAGGCCGGTTCTGGGAAATCTGATTGGACCATTCTCTTAGTTATGATTTATCATGAATTGTCATGAATGTTAATTGATTTTTGGAGCAGGTTTGCTTGCGGTCGAAATTGCACCTGAGGGCATATTGGGGTCAGATCCTTGTGTTAGGATATCTGATCATATGTTGTGTGCTGGAACATATTGTCACTTATGATATTGATCATAAGGAATTGCTGGTTATCAACCTTGGTGTTGGTAAGGCAGGCCGTGCGTGATCTGATCATTGGCAAGGATGGACGACCTGATCCTTGGATGATGGATCAAGGTGTCTGATCTGATTGATCAAAGGATGCACCGGTGGTAAGAGAAACACTAATCAGGTTCAGTGGGACATGGTTCTATGACTGATTAGGAAGTATGAAGACTCATCAGTTCTGAGTCATGTGGGGTGGTTGGTTGATTGACTCAGGATCTGATGGGCATTGTTAGTCTTTGTGAGGACTTGATCTGGTTAGTCCATGAGAGGACTTGGTATGATTAGTCCATGAGCTGGACTTGGTATCATAAGTTGATAAGGCAAAAGGATGTGGAACAGTGCATGAACCGGTAAGGGCCAGATGCATGTCCTTAGCTGATTGAAGACTTCCCAAAGGTTACTTATGTCTGTGGGGATGGTTGGCTGAATGACTAAGTACCCAAGGGAAGAGTTTATGCAGGTATGATCTGTCAATGTTGCATAGATCTAGATAGAATGGCTTAGGGGAACAGAACCTCTGATTGTATGACTTGGTCTAGGTTCAGATTCGACCTTGGAGCTAGCTGGCAGTTGTGTTTACTGACCAGTAGCTGAGGTGATCTGATCAGACAAGTGTTAGATTGGATTTAGTCCAATGGATGATAGATGTTATTCCGCTGTGCATAAGTTGAAATGATCTAAGCTAGGGAATGACTAAGGTAGTCTTGAGCTAAGATCTGAGTTAGCCCTCGCCTATGGGCGATGTTTTTAAATAAAGGGCAAAATTTTTAGAGGTTCGGTCAGTGTATAGACCGAGCGACGTGAGGCATCGACCGCGGCCTAGTCGGCCGGGATCGGGTCTTACAAGTTGGTATCAGAGCATGCTTGATCCTGTTAAGGACAGTGCTCAAGATGTTGAGTTCCAAACCGAAATTATTTCTGAAAACTGAGATGACTTGGAACCTTAGTTGTGGTGAGCCAAGTGAGAGTTGAGGTAAGTTTGGGTTTCATGCTTGTGAACGGGGAAGTTCCAAGATGAGCCGGCTTAGCCAAGATACACTCTTCCACGGCAAGACCCTGAAAACATAAAGGTTAGTTTATCTAGTTATTTAGGAATAATTGACGGATTGGATGATGGACGCAATGCAAGATCTTTGTATGGACGACCTGGACAAGGGAAGTAACATGGACCAGAGAGTGGCTTAGGTTGAAAGAAATGTGCAGCACTCTCTTGGAGGTAAATGTTATCCCTTGATGGCCGTTCAAAACAAGTGAGCATATGCAATGTTCATGTTAGTCTAAGGGAGACACTACATGGCTAGTACATGAGTGGGCTTGTGATCAGATGGATCAGCTTGGACTCAGTGTAAGTCAAGGTAGGATTCCTTAAGATTGAGTGAATGAAATGGATCAATTCCAAGAGGAATTGGAAACACGATGTTAAGTATCTTAGTATGATGAGGATTGAGGTATACTATAAACACTTTTGTGAATGGTATGGGACGTTCACAGATGTGTGATGCTTTGGAGAATGGTATGGGACATTTTCCAAATGTGTGATCAAACCGAAATCCTACTCATCTAAGTACTTAATGATCGGTGGTGTGGAAACACATTATTTGATACTGGAGCTACACATAGTGCTGTGAGTCCAGGAATGGTTGGAAAAGGTTTGTTCCAGTATGGAACATGGGATGGTCCTGAACGAGTGAGTGCGGCCGGAGGGCAAGTTATGAACTCACTCGGTCTGGTTAAGGACATCCCTGTGGTGATCTTGGATAGGCCGATGCCTATAGATCTGATTGTTGTCCCCCTCAAGCATCATGAAGTGATCTTGGGCATGGACTGGTTGGGAAAGTATCGGGCAACTCTAGATTGTCACCGGGGAAAGGTGCAACTTGAGAACGAGTTTGGACCCCGATTAAGTACCAAGGAATCAAGCCAACCTCTTGTAGTTGGTGGTTTCAGCAGTCCAAGTAGAACGGATGCTTGGAAATGGTTGTGAGGCCTTTTGGCTACCATTTACACCGATGAGGTTGTAGGGGCCTGTGACCCAGAGGGTATACCGTTGGTTCGGGAATTTCAGGATGTGTTTGGGCACTACAGGGCATTCCCCCTGATAGGGCTGACCCATTCATCATTGAATTGGAACCTGGAATGGCCCAATTATCTAAAAGTCCATATAGAATGGCACCAGCTCAGATGGCAGAGCTGAAGAAGCAACTTGAGGAGTTGCTTGAGAAGGGGTTCATACACCCTAGTGTATCACCTTGGGGAGCACCAGTCCTATTTGTTAAGAAAAAGGATGGTAGCTTTAGGTTGTGCATTGATTATAGGGTTTTGAACAGGGTGACTGGGAAGAACAAGTACCCTTTACCCAGGATTGATGAATTGCTGGAATCATAAACCTTATTGTCCAGGAAGGACTTAAGGAAACAGAACAATCTGTTAGGACTCATGGTAGAGTGAGCAGCCTAAAGATTGGAACATGTTCACTAGGACTTGGCTGGTGCATCGAGTGGCTTGCAGATTGGTTGAATCTACTAAGACTTGAGTACTCAGTATGTTCCTAGGTACTGAATTTGATCTAGTCATGGAACTAAAGTGTTCTACATGGACTTGGTGTCTACTAGGAACGCAACCTGGAGAGTTGGGTCAGTGACACAAGTCATATCTTTGTATGGGTGCTTGATGGACCACTTGATAAGATTTTGGGTTAAATATCTATCAAGTGGGGGAGACTTGTTGTGTATATGATGACCAAGACGTGGTCAGTGAGAAGGAACAAGATGGGAGATGCAACGAATTGGTTAGAAAGAACCAATCGAGCATGCTCCATGTTCCGGGTACAAAGGAGTTCGGATGGAACCTTTGTCATGAGACAAGAGGTTAACACCACTGGATTCGAGGACGAATCCTTCGTAAGTGGGGGAGACTTGTCATGTCCCCGATCCTGGATAGGATCGTCCGGACGGACTGCGGTGCAAGGAAACGCACCAGTCAGGTCACATGACCTAAGGACAAGCGTGTCATGGTCCTGAATGAAGGTTAAGGGCATCAGTCAGCTGAGACTTAACCAGGATACGATGGAAAAAGGGTAAAGGAGCTGGGTGAGTGTTTAGGCAGCTGGACGAGTGTTGGTTTGAGTTCAATCAGCTCGGTTCAGCTGGTATTCAGTTCACCATGATCTGTTCAGCTCACAGGAGCTGGGGGGCTAGCTCAATCAGCTGGGAACAGCTGGAGGTCAGCTCAATCCAGTGAACGGTGCGTTCTGGTTCGGATCAGTGTGGGCGAGTCCGGGACGGTTACTGGGCGAGCCGATGGTCCGGGTGCAGGACGGTTCGACCAAATGGGTCTTAGGCTTTGGACAGGGAGCGGGCAAGCTCCCAGTGTGAGCTGAGGCTCAGTGATCGATTTGCCAAAGGAAGAAAAGGGGAGAAACCGCCAAGGGGCGGTTATGGGGCGGTTATGGGACGGTTTGGGAAGAAGGGATGGGATTTTGGTAACTGCTCGCCCAGGCGGTTGGGGACAGTTTAAATCGTCCTCTCTCTCTCATTTCTGATCATTCTGGTCGATTCCTACACCCTGAAACACAAAGAAACACAAAGAAAATACAGAGAGTTGGTCGGATTCCCAATCCAAGACCCATGGTGGTGTGAAGGCCATAAAGAGGCAGTTTTGGGAGAGATCAAGGGGGAAAGTTATGAACGACTTTCTGGTGGCTTTTGATCCGTGATGTTATCACCCAATGCATCCTCCAGGGCCTGAGAACACACGCAAATGGTGAGGAGAGAAGGTAGATGACCGGAATTCATTCCTAAAGGCCAAGACAGCCTTAAGGGCAGATGTGTGTAGAAAGGCAGTTTCATGGAAGTGCAAGGGGAGTTATGAACGACCCTGTGGTAGGTTTCCACCACTGATGAACACGTCCTAGGCTTCCTCTGCATCTTGGGAACACACGCAAACACCCAGGAGAGAAGGGAGAAGGCCGGACTTCACTCACAATGGCATGAATAGCCTTGAAGGTGGATGCAGTGTAGAAACTGGTTTCATGGAAGTTCCATGGAAGGAGTGATGGTCACGAACCATGGTTAGATCTTATCAATACTGGAAGTATGTGAAAAGGGTTTGATGAAGGCGTGCTAGGAAGAGCATGGACGCCCCTGATGAGGTAACAGGTGGGGACTGCAGACCATTGGGCATAGTCTGGTACACTATGGGCTGATCTGGTCCTGCAGTTACACCTTACTCTGTTTTATGATTATTAATCATATTATTCCTTGTTCTTATGATTGAGATTGATTATTAGACATAGTAGCACTGAACCATGGCTTGACCGGTTCAGAAGAACCCTCCATGGCCTTGGTTTGGCAGCTAAGTCTGGATCTCCTACTTCCTGATGGATTTATGGTGATCTGAATTTGGAATCCTCTTAGTGGTGAATTATCATGAATTATCATGGTATTTGGGGATTTTTATCTGATTGATTTCGAGATGGTCAAGGTGGCCGGTGGGGCTGTCCTAGGTCGAGATCCATAGGATTGAGATCGGTTCTTGGAATTCTGACTTGACCATTCTCTTAGTTAAGATTTATCATGAATTATCATGAATCCTAATGAGTTTTTAGGGATTGATTTAGAGATGGTCCCTTGGGCCGGTTTGGCTGATCTTGGCCGAGATCTATGGGATGGAGGCCGGTTCTGGGAAATCTGATTGGACCATTCTCTTAGTTATGATTTATCATGAATTGTCATGAATGTTAATTGATTTTTGGAGCAGGTTTGCTTGCGGTCGAAATTGCACCTGAGGGCATATTGGGGTCAGATCCTTGTGTTAGGATATCTGATCATATGTGTGTGCTGGAACATATTGTCACTTATGATATTGATCATAAGGAATTGCTGGTTATCAACCTTGGTGTTGGTAAGGCAGGCCGTGCGTGATCTGATCATTGGCAAGGATGGACGACCTGATCCTTGGATGATGGATCAAGGTGTCTGATCTGATTGATCAAAGGATGCACCGGTGGTAAGAGAAACACTAATCAGGTTCAGTGGGACATGGTTCTATGACTGATTAGGAAGTATGAAGACTCATCAGTTCTGAGTCATGTGGGGTGGTTGGTTGATTGACTCAGGATCTGATGGGCATTGTTAGTCTTTGTGAGGACTTGATCTGGTTAGTCCATGAGAGGACTTGGTATGATTAGTCCATGAGCTGGACTTGGTATCATAAGTTGATAAGGCAAAAGGATGTGGAACAGTGCATGAACCGGTAAGGGCCAGATGCATGTCCTTAGCTGATTGAAGACTTCCCAAAGGTTACTTATGTCTGTGGGGATGGTTGGCTGAATGACTAAGTACCCAAGGGAAAGTTTATGCAGGTATGATCTGTCAATGTTGCATAGATCTAGATAGAATGGCTTAGGGGAACAGAACCTCTGATTGTATGACTTGGTCTAGGTTCAGATTCGACCTTGGAGCTAGCTGGCAGTTGTGTTTACTGACCAGCTGAGGTGATCTGATCAGACAAGTGTTAGATTGGATTTAGTCCAATGGATGATAGATGTTATTCCGCTGTGCATAAGTTGAAATGATCTAAGCTAGGGAATGACTAAGGTAGTCTTGAGCTAAGATCTGAGTTAGCCCTCGCCTATGGGCGATGTTTTTAAATAAAGGGCAAAATTTTAGAGGTTCGGTCAGTGTATAGACCGAGCGACGTGAGGCATCGACCGCGGCCTAGTCGGCCGGGATCGGGTCTTACAATGTCGTACACATATCAGCATTCTGGCCCTTCCCCGAGGATCCTTGTACATCTGTAGCATCACTCGAGTTTTGATGGACTGGACTGTCCCAAGTCAGTCTGATTGGTCCAAGTAGTACTTATCTGGCTCGACTTTCCATCATCCAACCAGTTTACATTTTCCCTTGGTATGATCGAGGTCCCAAGCGTACTGATGGGCAAGCGTACTGATGGGCAAGCGTACTGAAGGGATGAATTAACTCTTTTGGTTTTTAATGCTCCGTCAGGATCCTTTTGGCCGAGACTTTGTGCCACATGTGCGGCTGCACTTTCACTCGGCCAATCTGAAATATTAGTTGAGGTGCAATTTCACCAAGTAAAAATCTCGAACCTCTGACGATCTTCTTATATCCTTGAATTTTTTTTGGGTTTTTTTGGTTTTTAACGTTTTGGGAGGACATGTAATGGAGGGGGAGGGTCGAATCTTAGCGACAAAGGCTGAATCTCATTGGATCGTGGCAGCAAGGCCACTCTGCCACTTAAATACCCCGTCGCGTATTAAGTCGTCTGGCAAAGGATTACCCGCCACCTCGGTGGTAATTATAATTCAAGGCGTCCGAACGGCGCTTCCCCGACCGACTTAGCCAAAGACACGTGCCTTGGGAGCCGAAGCTCCTACTGA